>NC_090648.1:461130787-461245787 GCF_040937935.1 Hyperolius riggenbachi | reverse complement strand
CAAGATTTGAACCCTGGTCCCCCGTGTAACAGGCAGCGCCCTTAACCAGTAAACTAAGCAACCTCTAGGCAAACACCTCACTGGCAGCAATAAGCATTCTCTCTCTCTCATGGTTATAATTTCCTCCACGACTTGAGTGATGTCAGCTGTGTACTTTATATGGTTTTCTTCTCCATAAAGAGGTAACAACCATTGTTGACATTCTATAACATTTAGGGAAATCACTACGCAATAATGAGCTCTCAGAAACTCATTGCCATCTAGTAAAGTAAACCTATTTGGCCATTTCCATTCAGTAAAGTACACCCTATATGGCCCAATGACTGTGCATCTGCTAGCAAATAGAACTGAAATAGAGTCAGATCACGCATAGTAAATGCAACATAAACATCATCCTATTTAAGAAACCAATGCACACTGTATACAAGATTTAGAACTAATTCTTTGGATCACGTCTAGACCCCCCCCCCCCCTCATTTTATAAAAGGGTTAAAAAAGCCCTTAATGAGCAAGCTTCTATCAAGTACAGCTAATCCAGCTTTAAATTAGCAGTAAAGCCCAATGCTGAGTGCAATAACATCTGCTTCCCAAATACAAATGAGAGCAAGTTAGAGTCGGTTTGACTGCACATTTATTGTCATTACATGTCAACAACTAGACAAATGTGCCTTAAAGGGAACCTGCAGCAAGAGGGATATGTAGGCTGCCATATTAGTGTCCTTTCAAGCAACACCAGTTCCCCAGTTGCCCCGCTGATCATCTGCCTCTTATACTTTTAGCCATAGACCCTAAACAAGCATGCAGCAGATCAGGGGTTTCTGACATTATTCTCAGATCTGATAAGATTAGCTGCATGCTTGTTTCTAGTGTTATTTAAACACTACTGCAGCCAAATAGATGAGCAGGACTGCCAGGCAACTTGTATTGTTTCAAACACCAAGGAATAAGGCAAGATAGGGTAATGAACACCTAAAACGTAACTTTTAATTATACATCTATAAAATCAGGGCTATTCTACCATCACCAAAGGACATAAGGGGGAGGGGAACAATTTAGTAGGAAAATATCTGTAAGGTAGGTATGATACCAAATCGTCTTGTCAAATACAGAGTGGATAGTAGGACCTGGTGAGGTCATTCACAGCTATCTCCACCTTTATAAGACAGCCTACAGCATACATGAACATGCAAATAAAGGGGTATATTTAGATCATGTGACACCTGTCCCACAACTTACGCAACTACTGTAATATGCACGCATTGCTTGCGCAACACATGATGCGCAAATACTGTAACATGCGTTATACAAATGATGCGTGGCTTGTGTGGATAGTGTGAGTTAGGCAAATTGTGTAATGTGCGTCACATAATTTGTGTCACCTCTAGTAAGAGTTAGGCCCAGTGCACACCAAAACCACTAGCAGATCCACAAAACGCTAGCGGTTTTTGGTGCGAATTGCAGAGATTTGCCCCAGTGCACACCGAGCGGATTTGGATGCGATCCGCCGGCCGCATCCACCTGCAAATCCGCATGGCTATTGTATTTCAATGGGCTGGTGCACACCGGTGGTTTGAGGTTTTTAGCAAACCGCAAACGTGCAGCAGGAGGCACATTTGCAGTTTGCTACAAACCTCAAACCGCCGGTGTGCAGCAGCCCATTAAAATACAATAGCCAAGTGGATTTACAGGCGGATGCGGCCGGCGGAGTGCATCCAAATCCGCTCGGTGTGCACTGGGCCTTACATGTGCTGTCTGCACTTGTAAATTTTAATGTGCTTTCTTGAATATAACCCCAATGAGAGATAAATACTGAGTCAAGACACATAATGAAAAAACAAAACCCATAAAGTGGTGTTGTTGAATCACAAACCCCCCGCAGAGTCCTCTCCATATTATAGACCATGCAAGCTGATTTGGTTCCTTCGTGTGGAGCCCTTCACTGTTTGGCTTAGCCATCCGGCTCATATGGGAAAAAGGAGTAAAAGAGGTTTAGGAGTGATAAAACATTTATAAAAAAAAAAGAATACTGAGCCAAGATCAGGGATGGTCGTAGTCAGCCAACTTCGCTACGCTGGAATTACGCGCAGTTTTACGCAATTACGCTTTGCAAAATTACGGCTTCGAAATCATATATTCGCTTCATATGCATTTTGTAGACTGCGTGTTAAAATACGCAATTACGTGTAGTGCGAAGCGTAGTGTATAATGCTTATGCCATTATGCGGAAAAATGTACGCATTAATTCAGGACCACTTCTATGCGTACATTCCCCTTTCCAATGCGTAATTTTGTAAGCGTACAATCGAAATAGATGCGAATAACGCATTCATAGTTTACTTCGCAATACATTTGTGAACTACACGTAGGGGGCGTAAGCTACGCGCAACGGTACTGCGCTACGTGTAAAATCGTCTAAAATCGCCTACGACCTACGATGCGTAGATGCGAGCTATGATGCGTAAATTCGCACTGGCATAATTTCTGCTCATCCCTGGTCAAGATGTTGTATGTGGTAGGAAGAGAGGGGCCAAAAGGATAAACATACAATAATCCTAATAATAATCCTAACATTTGTATAGCGCTTTTCTCCTGTTGAACTCAAAGCGCTCAAGAGCTGCAGCCATTGGGATGCACTCAAGGGGCCACCCTGCAGTGTTAGGAAGTCTTGCCCAAGGACTTCTTCCTAAATAGGTACTGACCCTAAGCCAGGATTCGAATCCTGGTTTCCCATGTCAAAGGCAGAGTCCTTAACCAGTACACACTATCCAGCCACTGTATATTAAGATGAAGTTGAAGAGTCAGTAAGGTAATGTCATAAAAAAAGTTTTAATGAGTACTTCAGAGCCAAGATGTTAGACGTGGTGCTGAAAACAGCTCCACACCCAGCATTTCTCTCAGAAATCGCCCAGCATATCTCTAAAATATCGCTAAATTAGTCTTAATTTATTTAAGATGCACAGACATCAGGAGGGAGACACTAGACAATAGAATTGTGTCTTATGCTGGGAATATACGATACGTTTTTGCAGCAGATAGAGGAGTTTGATAGATAATTTCCAACATGTCCGATCTAACGTTCGATCATTTTGTCGCTCGATTTCTGATAGAAGTGAATGGAAAAAGATAAGAAAAATGAGCGGAAGATAAGAGAATCGAGTAGGGGATCGAGCGGCAGAAACGATCGATCGGAGAATCAAGTGGCAGAAACGCATTGTGTATTCCCAGCATTAGGTTCAATGTAATAGAGATAGCAGTACCTTTAAGAGAACCAGGGCCGGAGCTACCATAGGAAAAAATAGGCAGTTGTCCCAGGGCCCCAGAGCCTGTAGGGGCCCCCAAGTTGTCCCTCCCCCATCTGAACTGTTGCTCCCCAGGGACACTGCAGAGTCTGTTAAGTTGGGGGATGATTGGGGGAGGGTCCGCAGCCAGCTCAGGGGCCCAGGAGGGAAATTTGGCTGCAACAAAGGGCCTCTGATGACGCTTTTTGGTCGGGGTGGTGTCTGTTGGGTAGCCCCCAGGCTAATCTTGCCCTAGGGCCCCATTGTTACTTGAACCGCCCCTGAAGAGAACCCGAGGCGGGGTTCTTACATTGCAATTCGCATACAGAGGCTGGGTCTGTCTATAGAGCCCAGCCTCTGTTGCTAGATAGTTTCCTACAAAGACCCCCCCTGCGCGCTGTCAGACCCCATAAAACACAGCCGTGCTATGCGGCTGTGTTTACCTCACGAATGTCAGTCTCGGCTGCTCCCCCGCCTCCTGAATCGCTCTGGTCCCCGCCCACGTCCCTTCCCTTCAATCAGCGGTGAGGGAAGGGACGTAGGTGGGGACCGGAGCGATTCAGGAGGCGGGGAGAGCGGAGACTGACTTTAGTGAGATAAACACAGCCGGCTGAAACACGCTGCGTGTCGCCAGCGCGGCTGTGTTTTATGGGGTCTGACAGCGTGCAGGGGGGCTTTGGGGGAAGCTAAATAGCAAAAGAGGCTGGGCTCTCTAGACAGACCCAGCCTCTGTATGGGGATTGTGATGTAAGAACCCCGCCTCGGGTTCACTTTAATTAAGGAGAGTCTTTTCTATTTGCATAATCACTGTATTACGCCCCTAATCTCTCTCAACTCATGAGTTATCTCTCCTTGGCCCCGGTTTAACTAACTTTTCTTCTGTTTTTTTTCCTCCCAGGTGATATTTTCACACCTTGTAAATAAAATGCCTTTTAAGCGACCAGCAATAATATTGATACAACGTTTTCATTTACTTTTTGTCTTTTGTCACCTGTTACATGCTTAAAAGATAGTTTAATCATTTAGCATCCAATTTAATTAAGAATTGCAAGTGCCCCAGGCCAATTTATTTTAGCACTTTTTTTATTTCTTCTTCTTTTTTTTTTTTTTTTTGCAATTCCCTAGCTTCTAATTAGTATTGCTGTAATGTTTATTTATGGCCCACTTGTCACTAGGGGGCAGTGTGAGACAATAATAGAAGACTTCTGCTTTCAGTTTCTATATTTTCAGCTAGTAGAGAGAGATCAAAGCATTCCAAGAGTTCTGCTGACTGAGGTCAAAAGCAGTGCACTTATCTCAAACGAGATAACTCTATTGAAGCTGCCAATGTGTTAAAGCGGATCCGAGATGAAAAACAAACTATAACTAGTAACTTGTCTATATATCTTATCTAAAGTTTAGATAGTTTACACAGCAAATCTAGCTGCAAACAGCTTCAACAGATTATGATAATTTATTCCTGTGATACAATGAGGGCAGCCATGTTCTGTTTGTCACATTGTCACAGGCTGAGGGCTGGAGATGCTATCAGCTTGCCTGTGTGTAAATTCAGTCCCCTCTCCTCCCTCCTCCTACTGCCTCTGAAAACAATGGCTAGTAACCTCCTCCTCCTCCTGCCCAGACTGAGCTCCCATAAGCCCTTGCTACAGTGCCAAGGCACAAAAGGAGCTGTGGGCGAGGCTTGTTTAGTTTATAGGGAATTAGAGTATTAAAACAAAACAAAAAACGTATTTGGCTTGAGGAATGCCCTATAAACTATATGAAAGGAACACAATTATGCAATGAGTAAAAGTTTATCTCAGATCCACTTTAAAGAGAAATGAAAAAAATATCTCCCAGGAGAATTTAATGGTTGAGGTGATTGAGGGGAAAAACAACATTTTTCATGTGAAAGGTTTTGTAAAACAACCCCAATATCTGGGAATATCTCATAAGGTAAATATTCATAATATTTACCATTAAACAGCCTTGAAACTACTATAAAAATCTAAAAAAAACCCTCTCAACTTCTTTGCTGTACACAAAACTTCACCAATAGGGTGCAAAGAAAAGCAAATAAAAGCTACGGCTCAATTCCTAGCTATTTTCTTTTTTTTCCCTGTTCTCCAGCAAGCAGACGGTACAAGATAATAGTGACCTTAAGAGCATAATAAGAAACTGCTGACTACGGCAAACGTGCCAATCCATTCTGGTCAAGCAAATGGGAAACAGTGTACCTAACAATACACTGCAATTTCACAATTTCCTTTATCTACACAGATAGCTGTATCTGGCCGGCTAAAAGAAATTAAATGGCAAAAAACTGATATGTCTCATTGAGCTGCATTTTGATTGTAGCTTTCTATTTACAACCTAATTTGCTAGAGCTGATCTCATCAGCGGTTTAACTAAAGCATCATGTACCGTAATTTAAATCAGCGGACGCACACAAGACCTTTTGTCGGAGATATGGCATGTTTGTACTGCAGCCTGGGTTCTGTTGCTATTGGTCTGAAATGTTCCCTATGACATTTGCAATCCTCGCTTTTATACCTATTAGATGGAAGAAAAATTGGTTAGATTCCTAAGAGAGGTATCCAGTTCTCAGATTTTTTTTCTGGTTGACTGGCAATATATATCATAGACTGCTGGGTAGCAAATGTAATATTTGAAAACTTTAATAAATGTTTAAGCCCTCCGGCGCTGGAGTTTCAGTGATATTGATGTGTCCTTTGAAAATATTCATCTTACGCTGGCCATTTAGTTGGATGAAAAGTCAACAATTACTGTTCCTTTCTAATGACTGCAATAGAGCTGTACATCTAACTGGCAGCCGGGGTGATCATTTAACACGTGTTTCTGCTCGGTGCCAATTACTCTAAAATTAACACAGCGTAATTATGAAGTAGCATCATCTGGATTTTTTTTTTCAATCTTGTAAACTAAGTGGAGATTTATTTTTTTATATTCTCAAATTTTTACTTAAAGCAGAACTACAGTAATATAATAATAAAAGTGGCAATTAATGATATTGCTACCACTGAGTTACATAAAGTGAACCTCCAGACTAAAAATCTACTCAGCAGTACTGAAAAGGCTTGGTTGTTTCTTTAACAGTTTCACAGCATCTTACCCAAGCCTCATTTTTAGCTGCACAAAAGAAAACTGCCCAGGCAGTTTTCCCCTGATGCTGTGCAGAGCATGATGGGAAATTGCACTGCTTTTAAACAATAAAATCTGGAAGTAATCATACCGCCAGGGAGGTTAATTAACATAACTAATGTAGCTTAATGACAGTGTGTTGTTTAGGCTGAAGTTCCCCTTTAACCTCCCTGGCGGTATTATTTTAGGATCTAAAACCGGTACCTTTTTTATGTGCTTTTAAGGAGGAAAAAATCATATTGCAGAGAGATCTGCAGCAGCACCTGCATAGACTCCCCTCCCTGGGATCCAGCGCTGCAATTCTCTCTCCTGTCCTCTGGTTGGTGCTCTCACCGTCTGTAGTCATTTGACAAACGGCAATATCAAGGAATTGAGGGTCTCTGAGAACCCAAAGAAGATAAACTGCAAGTATCTGGATTCATGGGAGGTGAGTTACAACCACCGCTGCACTGCATTGCTTCACTATACCTCCCGGCGGTCACCACAAGCCAGGCCAGAGATTACTGCTAACAGTATCTTTTTTCACAATGAGCCTGGCTTGGAGTTACTGCCTTAGAGGTTAAATATCAATGCACAATCATAAGTATGATCTGTCAATCCCTTATATGATAAAAATCATAAATAGTGCCCTATACTCAGAGGCGTCACTAGGGTTGGTGTCACCCGGTGCGGACACTCATGGTGTCACCCCCGCCCCCACTCCCCTTAACCAATGAACCTCCATCCTCACCAGTTAGTAACATTGCTTGTTATAGGGGGTTGTTAAGAGGATCACCATGTGGCCTCTGAACTCTGTTATCACTCAGCTCAACATGGAGCAGCCAGAAGGGAGAAGAGCAGTAGGGAGAATGAAATCAGGCACTAGCCTGGTCTGTATTTGTATAGCCTACTCCTCTCTACCTTAGCCTGGTGATTGGTGTCACCCCCTCTGCTGGTGAAATCTGGTGCGGTCCACACCTACCGCACCTAGAGTTGAGCCGAAATTTTCGTAATTTCGCATTACTAAAATTACGCATGCGAAATTTGCGATTACGATGCGAAATTACGGTAGCGTAATTGCCATTAAAATCGTAATTGAAAATACCGTAAGCGTAATTTTCAACGCGTAATTTCGCGTTTCGTTCATGCCGTAATTTCGCATTAAACGCTACCGTAATTTCGCGTTAAACCGTAACGCTCCGTATAATATAAAAAGCCGCCGACTTTAAGGGTTAATAGCAAAGCCCCCTTAAATGCTAAGAGCCTCAAATTTGGAGAATATATTAAGGAGATCAGGAGGAATAAGAGGAAAAAATTTTTTTTCAAAAAGACCTTATAGTTTTTGAGAAAATCGATGTTAAAGTTTCAAAGGAAAAATGTAAACATTTAAAAACCCGCCGACTTTAACGGTTAATAGCAAAGCCTGCTTAAAGTTTAGGAACACCAAATTCCCAGGGTATATTAAGGGGATCAGTGGGAATAAGAGGAAAAATTTTTTTTCAAAAAGACCTTATAGTTTTTGAGGAAATCGATTTTTAAGTTTCAAGGGCGAAAATGTCTTTTAAATGCGGAAAATGTCAGGTTTTTTTGCACAGGTAACAATAGTGTATTATTTTCATAGATTCCCCCAAGTGGGAAGAGTTTTACTTACTTCGTTCTGAGTGTGGGAAATATAAAAAAAAAACGACGTGGGGTCCCCCCTCCCAGACCTCTTTAACCCCTTGTCCCCCATGCAGGCTGGGATAGCCAGAATGCGGAGCACCGGCCGCGTGGGGCTCCGCACCCTGACTATACCAGCCCGCATGGTCCATGGATTGGGGGGTCTCGGAAGGGGAGGGGCAGCCAAGCTTTCCCCTCCCCCTCCGAGCCCTTGTCCAATCCAAGGACAAGGGGCTCTTCTCCACCTCCGATGGGCGGTGGAGGTGGAGGCCGCGATTTCCTGGGGGGGAGGTTCATGGTGGAATCTGGGAGTCCCCTTTAAAAAGGGGTCCCCCAGATGCCCACCCCCCCTCCCAGGAGAAATGAGTATAGAGGTACTTGTACCCCTTACCCATTTCCTTTAAGAGTTAAAGTAAATAAACACACAGACACTTAGAAAAAGTATTTTAATTGAACAAAAAACATAACCACGAAAAAAGTCCTTTAATATTCTTAATTAACCATTAATACTTACCTGTCCCTTTAAATAAATGATCCCTCGCAATATCCTCGGAAATGTTCTATCAGTTACAATGTAACAAAGTTATTACAATGTAACAACTTTGTTACATTGTAACTACGCCGCACCCGACGTCACTCACCGCCGCAGCCGCTGCCGCGTCTGTGCTGCAGGACCCGACAGAGCTCTGAGCTATAGCTCAGAGCTCTCTAAGCATCTTTGTATTTGGGCTCCAAGGAGCCCCATTGGTCCTTAGCAGACCAATGGGGTTCCTTTAAATCAGAAGTCTACATTGTAACTGATAGAACATTTCCGAGGATATTGCGAGGGATCATTTATTTAAAGGGACAGGTAAGTATTAATGGTTAATTAAGAATATTAAAGGACTTTTTTCGTGGTTATGTTTTTTGTTCAATTAAAATACTTTTTCTAAGTGTCTGTGTGTTTATTTACTTTAACTCTTAAAGGAAATGGGTAAGGGGTACAAGTACCTCTATACTCATTTCTCCTGGGAGGGGGGGTGGGCATCTGGGGGACCCCTTTTTAAAGGGGACTCCCAGATTCCACCATGAACCTCCCCCCAGGAAATCGCGGCCTCCACCTCCACCGCCCATCGGAGGTGGAGAAGAGCCCCTTGTCCTTGGATTGGACAAGGGCTCGGAGGGGGAGGGGAAAGCTTGGCTGCCCCTCCCCTTCCGAGACCCCCCAATCCATGGACCATGCGGGCTGGTATAGTCAGGGTGCGGAGCCCCACGCGGCCGGTGCTCCGCATTCTGGCTATCCCAGCCTGCATGGGGGACAAGGGGTTAAAGAGGTCTGGGAGGGGGGACTCCACGTCGTTTTTTTTTTATATTTCCCACACTCAGAACGAAGTAAGTAAAACTCTTCCCACTTGGGGGAATCTATGAAAATAATACACTATTGTTACCTGTGCAAAAAAAACTGATATTTTTCGCATTTAAAAGACATTTTCGCCCTTGAAACTTAAAAATCGAATTTCTCAAAAACTATAAGGTCTTTTTGAAAAAAATTTTTTTCCTCTTATTCCTACTGATCCCCTTAATATACCCTGGGAATTTGGTGTTCCTAAACTTTAAGCAGGCTTTGCTATTAACCGTTAAAGTCGGCGGGTTTTTAAATGTTTACACTTTTCCTTTGAAACTTTAACATCGATTTTCTCAAAAACTATAAGGTCTTTTTGAAAAAAAAATTTTTCCTCTTATTCCTCCTGATCTCCTTAATATATTCTCCAAATTTGAGGCTCTTAGCATTTAAGGGGGCTTTGCTATTAACCCTTAAAGTCGGCGGCTTTTAATGCGAAATTACGGCATGATACGACTGTAATGCGAAAATTACGCTTACGCGAAATTTCGCGAAATCCTTCTTCATTACGATTATGTACTTACGGCCATAATCGTAATTACACTAATTACGCGAAATTTCGCGAAATCATAATTCGGTCATTACGCTCTTCTCTAACCGCACCCCCCTAGTGATGCCACTGCCTATACTGGTCTACAGAGCAGTATATAAAAGCAACTGGGACTTTAAGCTCAATTCACAATGCATTACCACATTCAGTAATGCAGAAAACAGCTGATCTTACCAAACATCTTATCAAAAGTCAATTAACAAATGTTGTTACAGTTAAAGTTGAGATAAGTTGAGATAAATTACTCACTTGTGTGGTAATTAAATACCTCAATAAATGTTAAGAAATATAAATTCACAAAGATTAAAGCATGCGGTAAACCAAGTGAGATGTTCGGTGTTTCTCTCCAGCCTAGAGCTGTCGATAACCAACAATCAGCATTTGGTAAAATGTTACAGGCAAAGAAGACCGCCAAGCCACCCTTTCCCTCCATTGGTGCCAATATACTGCTGGGCGGGACAACTTTCTCTCTCCCTGGCAGCAGAAAAGAGAGCAGGCACAGGAAGTGGTTTCCATTGCAGCCCTGTAGAGGATATCCCTTAAGATTTCTGCTCCAAGATGCCGAGGATCAACTGGTGAGATCCTCCAAGCATGCCGTGTCTTATGTCTATTGAAAGTTGAAATAAACTCAGGCTATTACATTATTTTTTAATAAAGACTGATACACAGATTTAGAGGGGCTAAAAGGGGGCATGCAGATCTAAAGGGATGCCGGGGATGCCTCTTACTAATGTAATGCTGTCACAGCACAGAAGTGAGAAAACATCACTAGCAGAACACAGCTTGCTACTCCACAGCTGGTTAGATTGCTACTGTTTACCGAACAGGTCTTCATGAAATGAAGCTATGTTTTTCGGTAAGTTTACAAACTATTCCAAACTATTACCGCATGTGTGAAACTTTTTTACAGAACAGGTCTTAGTGAATTGAACCCTTTGTCTCCTCTCCAAAATGATGTATCTTTTGCCAGGATGACAATATTGTATTATCAGCTTAGTGATCCCTATACTATTCTTTTTTATGACTAGTCCTAACCTTCCTAAAGGAGAATTGCTGGTTTAGACCAGCTAATGCATGTGTTGCGCCACTGCATCTGGGGGTCTCCTTTAATAAGGAGACCCCCAGAGCTCCCCATCAGGTCACCACACATTGTCAGAAGGCTCCCCCGCAGTTGCGCGTCCACTCATGAGTAATTTACTTACCGCCACTGGACATCTGCCGCAAGTGCCAACGCTGTAATTACAGTGCATCTCTCACTGTAATTACTGTCTCTTGGTGCGCCATCAAAGCATCTTTGAAGTTCCCGCCGGGGCTCCCTATTGGTCCACTGTCTAGACCAATGAAAATTGGGTTTGTGCACATGCATACCATGTTGTGACATAACATACTATGGCCTCAATTCACTAAGCTTATCTCCTGGTTTTAATAACGTTTCTATAGTTATCACCATGGTGATAAGGGATGTAGTATTCAGGAAACATTTTACCTCAGGCAAACCCAACGTTAACTCTTCTGTCTCTAAGTTAAACTCTTCAATCCTTAAAATAACTCCAGAATTCTAAACTTAAAGACAGGGGGCTGTATGCAATCCACTTTTTCTCCTGAGTTTTCTACTAGGTGATATTTTCACAACTTGTAAATAAAATGCCTTTTACACAACCAGCAAGCACACAAATAGTCAAAATAAATTTGACAGTACTTTTCACCTACTTTTTCCATTGCTAAGTGCTAAAAAGCTAATTTAAATTGAAGATGAAAAATTATCCCTTAGGAGAAAACTCAGGAGAAAAAGTGAATTGCATATGGGCCAGGCTGTTAATTAACTGCGTGTGAAAATAACTACAGAGGGGGTAACTTAACTACAGAGGAGGTAATTTAACTACAGAGGAGGTAACTTTAGGAATGAAGAGATAAGATAACTCTCTCGCTGTGTGGTGGCAAGTTTTCTCTCGCCTTATTATTTCCAGCATGATCTTAGTGAATTGAGGCCTATGTTTGAGTGAAAGTGCTACTCCTTACATTTATTCAGTTTTCTCTTGAAGGCATGCATGCATACACCCTACCCATCTCCCATTGTGATTGGTTGTAAAGGTCTATTGCAAATTTAAGGCACACGTTTAAAAACACAGCGTCTTTTCCCTACTTGCCCAAAAGCTGTGAGCAAGCATCCTCCCTTTTATTCCCTAATAACTTTATTACTTCTTATCACAAGAAAATGATCTATACCTAATTTTTTTCGCCACCAATTAGGCTTTCTGTGGGTAGTACATTTTTGCTAAGAATTTTTTTTTTCTAAATGAGTTTAGTGGGAAAAATAAGAAAATAATGGAAAAAATTATTTCTCAGTTTTCGGCCATTACAGTTTTAAAATTAAACGTTCTCCTGTGGATAAAACCAACACATTTTATTTGCCCAGTTGTCCCGATTACTAAACTGTTTAAATTATGTCCCTATCACAATGTATGGCGACAATATATTATTTTGAAATATAGGTGTTATTTTTCTGGGGGTTTTTGGGGGTTTTTTTTGTCCGGTTCATAATTACAAGCCTCTATGTAGTAAAATAAAAGTAATTTTCCCTAATAAAATATAGATTAAGAAAGCTGAGTCCCTAAGGCAACTATTTATATATTTTTTAAACTGATTTTGTTTTTTTACAAGTGTTTCATTTTAAGGGGGGGGGGGGGCTTTGGAAGTTTAAGTTATACATTTTTATTAATATTGTGTATGTATGTATGTGCCTGTGGCAGTATGTATGGTGCTAGTGCACACGCTCCCGTTATAGGAAGTGTTCACTCTTTGTTTTTTTACATTTAACTACACTGTGACTGTTTCCTGTTTTATGAATGGACATGGCTGCTGATCGCGATCACATCCATTCATTCCAGGCATTGCGATTGGGTAGAGGACCGCTCGGTCCTCTTCCCCAATCACTGAACATGAAATCCTGATGAAAATGGTGGCGGGAGCAGCGCGCAGCACGTGCGGAGTGGCGGTGGGAACAAGAAACGTATTAAAACGTCATGTTGCCGTTAACAGGCTCAAACGTGATGTTTTAATATGATACATTGCCATTAAGTGGTTAAAGGAAACATCCGAGGTTAAAACAAAAAATCTACTTACCTGGGATTTCCTCCAGCCCGACAGCCTATCTGTCCCTCTCGCAGCTCCGGTGTCCTGGGAACGCTCCAGGCCACATTCTGGAGCGTTCTGCGCAGATGCAGAACTACTGCAACTGTGCAAAACGCTCCCGGGTAGTGGAGCGCGGCTGTGAGCGGTGCAGCCGCGTGCTTGCGCAGGCGCAGAAGATGCCGACTTGGCAAGGTTGACATCTGCAATGGAGGGGATCCCGGGACACCAGAGCTGCGAGAGGGACAGATAGGCTGCCAGGGGCTGGAGGTAGCCCAGCTAAGTAGATATTTTTTTTTTTTTTTTTTTTAGCTTGGTCCTGTCCTTTAAGCAAGACAGCTGTTAGCAGTTATGAGCTGCCAATTTTGTCATCCCCCTGCCTAGGCATCTTACAGTACAAATGTAATTTGCGGGTTTTCTGTAAGCACATTTATGGAATAAAATAAGCAGCATAATTTAGTGCTCTCCATTTTTCTGCAGATGACATCTCACTGCCTTCTAATCCAGAGGAGCACACCACTGCAGTGCCCACATTCAGACAATACATCTGATGTTTATAGGGAGGCCCTTCAGAGCAAAGCAGGTGGTTTTGGCGCACGGCGCTCAGCGCTGGTTACCGAAACCAGGCGCCATGGGGCACGTAAGGGTTATTCGGGGCTATGGTGGTTACTGGACCCCGAACTACATCTCCTTCCGAGTTGCAACAACTCGAAACGCAAATAGTATTTAACGCTGCCACAGAATTTTGTAGCAGCAGGGAGGACCATCATTCAGCTCTTTTCAGTGCTCAACTCACTGGCAACATGTACATACGCCCTTCAGACACTCCACCTGGTAAATCTTAAAGCAATAAAGCCCAAAACTAAGACCATGTTTCAGATTTTGGCCCCTTATGTGTTTTGAGGTTAACATCCCTGGTGTAGGCAATCTGCATTGTATTGTCACCAGTGATTATCATTATAATTAATTATGATTATGCTAAATTGTGTACATTTTCAAAATTACGGCCATATGTAATTACGATTTGGAAATTTAACTGATTTCATGAAATCCATTTGTAATTTCATGTCATTTTCATGTCATTTTGATGTTTTTAGGCGGCCCTTCAGAGACTCCACCCTTAAAACAGTTAAGCCCATAACTAAGACCATGATTCAGCTATTGGTCCCTTATGTGTTTTGCAGGCCCGGATTTACCTCAAAGGAGCCTGTAGTCACAGATGTCCTGGCACCTTAGACTTCGCCCTACATGAACCTACAAACTCATCCCGAACCAAACTGCACTGGCCCAGCTGTTACTTCTTCTTACTTCCTGTGTCCATCATAGGTAGCTACAGGTGTCGCTTAGTAATATAAGGTAACAAGAATTACTTTCAATATTAACCATTTCAGCCCGCGGGGATTTTTCTCCTTATGCATCGGAGCAATTTTCACCTCCCATTTATTCGCTAATAACTTTATCACTACTTATCACAATTTATTGATCTATATCTTGTTTTTTCCGCCACTAATTAGGCTTTCTGTGGGTGGTACATTTTGCTAAGAGCCACTTTACCGTAAATGCATTTTAACAGGATTAATAAGAAAAAAATGGAAAAAATTCATTATTTCTCAGTTTTTGGCCATTATAGCTTTAAAATAATCCACGCTACCATAATTAAAACCTATGTATTTTATTTGCCCGTATGTCTCGGTTATTATACCATTTAAATTTTGTCCCTATCACAATGTATGGCGCCAATATTTTATTTGGAAATAAAGGTGCATTGTTTCCGTTTTGCGTCCATCACTATTTACAAGCTTATAATTTAAAAAATGTTTGTAGTATACCCCCTTCAAATGCATATTTAAAAAGTTCAGACCCTTAGGTAACTATTTATGTCTTTTTTTTTTTATTGTAATTTTTTTTTTCCATTAAAATTTTTATTTGGTTAATATTTGGGTGTGGGACATAAACAGTAAATTTTTAATGTTGTTATCTGTGTAAATAGTAATGTAAAAAATGTGTAGCTGTAGTTTTACTGTTTGGCCACAAGATGGCCACCTTCCTTTTTGTTTACCCTCCTTGTACCTCTCGCTAAGCGGAAGTACAAGGGGGATGCGGAAATCTGTCCGGGCAGAAGAACTGAAGCCTCACAGGTGAGCGCTTCGGTTTTTCTGCGGGGGAAAGGGATCGGTGATCGGGAACCATGTTCCCTTTCACTGATCCCAGGGCTACTGGGGGACACAACAGGGATGCGGGGGCGCGCCCGCGATCGCGGGCGGGAGCGTGCCCAAGTGCGGTAGCGCACCCAAGCGCGGGAGCGCTGCAGAGCTGCCGCCCGGACGTGAGCTTCACGTCCGGGTGGCAGAAATGGTTAAGTAGCTAGAGGTGCCCCTAATTATTAGGTAGCTTGAGGAACCTCAGTATTAAATAGCTAAAGGTTCCCCTGACTGATGGGAGATCTTGTCTGTGTAATGCCGAGAGCTGGGTGAGTAACCTCTCATTTACACTCATCAGGATTCTGAATAGGGAAGGAGGGAGGGAGGCGCTCTGTGAGGAGATTAAGCTGCCTTTTCATTATGAGGAGCCTGTAGGCAAGTGCCTACAGTGCCTTATGGTAAATCCGGCCCTGGTGTTTTGAGTTTGCCACCCCTGCTGTAGACAATCTAAATTGTATCATCGCAATGCTGAAGACTCTTTGATAAAGCATGCCTCCCTATGAGGAAGTTATGTATTATTGATCACATGCTCTCTTCCTCATTAGACTTGAATTCCTCAGCTCCCTCCTTGGAGCCGACAGACAGTCTGTTAATGCAGGGATAGATTCCCTTATTCACCAATGCCATTATCACCTCTTGAAGGAGAATTACATTCTAGGTCCCCACTCTCTCACCTACTCTGTTGACTGACATTGAAAAAAAGAGATAATTGGACGGACGGACGGACGGACGGACGGACGGACGGACGGACGCACGCACGCACACACACACACACACACACTTCTCTGATATGCAGAGTCTAGAGCTCCTGGGATCTGAAGATGTGTACTTGGCCAGAACATTTGCAAGATTATATCTGCTGGCACTATTTTTAAATATTAAAATGTTAATGGTACACTCAGAGCCAGATCATCCACAAGGCAAACCGAGGCAGTTACCCAGGGCCTGGAGAGAGTCTAGGGGCTTAGTGGGTGCTACACCAACAACTATGCTGTGTTCCTTTTTTTCTTTCTCTGCCTGAAAGAGTTAAATATCAGGTATGTAAGTGGCTGACTCAGTCCTGACTCAGACAAGAAGTGACTACAGTGTGACCCTCACTGATAAGAAATTCCAACCATAAAACACTTTCCTAGCAGAAAATGGCTTCTGAGAGCAGGAAAGAGATAAAAAGAGTCAATAGTTCATAACCTTTAGCTCTGGCATACGTCAATGAACATATCATTGAGCAAAACCAATACAACAGTTAAAACTTAAAAAGTAGATTTAAACATACAATAAAACTGTGGAATATCTTAAAAAGTCGTTTTTAGGAGAAGGAAGATAGATACAATCATTTATTTCATTACTTTATTTTCACCTCGGGTTTCCTTAAATATAGAACAATAGGAAGCACAAAGCCTTGTTTCACCCTCTGTGTTCCTTCTGCACAGCGTTTACAAATTACCGCGCAGAGCAAACTGCGCAGATAAGTATAAATCATGCTCACGATTATGGGAAAACGCTACTGGTGTAGCTGTTATTAAACACTTGTATTCAATTTTTTTCAAGGGCAGAAATAAAAGCAATAGTCTGATATCTTTAGTCATGGTAATACATTTTTTATTCCAGCGTTTGAGAGTTTATTGTGTAAAACTGTATAGTAGCCATGGTTTTCCACACACTATCCATTGTAATCCTTTTTGAATGCTGTTTAGTCCATATTTAGCCTAAGATCCAAAAATGTAATTTTAGACGAACATTAAAATTTGTGGAACAGCAAAAAATTGGCAGCGCTCCTAACCAGGCTGCAACTGAAATGAAACCTGAAATGAAATCTGCTTGCAAACTGTTTATGGAAGCTAACATCCTCAATTTGCTGCATCTGTTTTGAATGCAAGTTGTGTAATCTGCCCATGTTTTGGGGCTCTGCACATCTATACAACTGGTCAGCCCACATTTGAAAAAGCTGCCTTTTTGATCCTGTTGTACAAAAATGTGAGTTTACTTGTGGCTAGCTGCATTCATGTGTATCGGTTTGCATTAAATTTATCGAGATGAGGGTTTAGTGCATAGTTTGCATCTGATTTGTTTTCAAGGTGTGTATTCAAGTCTCTGGGGGGCACACCTCTGTTGGTTTTATTTCAGTTGCAGCCTGGTAGGAGCGCTGCCAATTTTTTGCTGTTCTTTAGAAAATGTGTAGACCATTTGTGGCTAGCAGCCCTAGGTGCACACTATGTTTTTATTGTTAGCTAGTTAGTTAGTGAGGGCATGTCATCATCGTGGAAGAGTCTAGTACTGAAAAATCTGCACGCAAACTGTTTATGGAAGCGAACGTCCTCCATTTGCTGCTTCTGTTTTGAATGCGAGCTGTGTAATCTGCCCGTGTTTGGGGCTCTGCACATCTATGCAGCTGGTCAACTCGGGTGCAGCTTGCTTTTGCAAAGGCACCAGTTAATTTGGGCGCCTCGTGCTTCAGATAACAATATTGGTAAAGTAAAGTTACCAGCATTCTACTATCAGACACTTGTGACTACCTTGCCTCTATCCTGTCAACTAATTTTAATTCTCCTATTCCTATTGCCTAACTCTAACTTTATAATAGCCCCCTACTCTGTGCTCTCACACTAACCTTCCTAAATCTATGCCTATCCCTACTCTTTTAATTCAGACACTTGGCTATTAGGTATGAGTGAAAAAGTGGCTCATGAGTTTACAAAAATGTCCTCAAACTGTCCTCAAATAGTTTTTTTATATGCAATACTGAAATACTGCTGTCCCTGGCTAATATACCCATTAATTACAGTATTAAAAAATAAAAACAATGATGTAGCCCCCCAGCTCTTCAAAGCCTCTTTAACCTCTTGTCATCCATACCATGATATGGGGGGCAGCAAAGCCAACCCCAAAGCCCTTGTCTCCATCTTAGACAGGGGGCTCAATCACACTTTTGATGCCCAGGATAGAGATAATTACTGTGACGTGTGTGTGTGTGTGTGTGTGTGTGTGTGTGTGTGTGTGTGTGTGTGTGTGTGTGTGTGTGTGTGTGTGTGTGTGTGTGTGTGTCTTATAATGGAATCTTAAAGCCCCCTTTAAGATCATGGCTGCCAGTTAACGAGAGGGTCTATTTAAAACTCTTAACCTTAACCTACAAAGCTCTCCACTGTATACCCAATATAAATTAAACTGCAATCTCAATCTTCTTTTGTCTCCCTCTAAAATCACCACGTATACAAGATTTTTAATGTGCTTCATCCCACCTCTGGAATCCCCTTCCACAACATACCCGTCACTCTCCAAACTTTGAAATCTTTAAACATTCCCTCAAAACTCACTTTTTTCGACAAGCATGTGGTCTAACTTAGGCCATTCCCTCTTTGACCACTGGCCAAGCTGTACTCCTACCTAGAAAATCTAAAAACACACTGCCCCTTGGTATGAATATTGCATACTGAATTGAATACTGCATACATTGCAATACTGCCCCCCCCCCCCCCCCCCCCCATTCCTTTAGATTGTAAGGGGGAGAGGGCTATCTCACCGTTTTTGTGTCTTGGAATTTGTTATTCATTTTGTGTCTTGCAATTTGTTGTACATTTTATTCATCATGTTACTTTTGTAGCTATAATTGCCATTTCTGTATTTTGTACCAAATCTGTATTTTGTATGTTGGTGTACTCCATTGTCTGTATTATTTTGTGCCCCATATTTATTTTATACTTTGTACAGCATCAAACAATGTTTTGGTGCTTTATAAAGCAATAATAATATAAATAGAAAAGCGAGAAATACAGCATACCATTGGAACAAAAAATACTCAAAAATGTTAAAGTAGACAGAGTTATCTTAGCGAAGCTCCCTTTGTCCTGTAGATGGCGATGTTTCTATAAAAAGCTTTGCATCGGCAGACTACCTTATCCAACCTGTCATCACTACAGTATAATATGTCTCCTAATTAAATGAAAACACAGCATTGAACATTTAATGTTCTGTACTGAATAGCATACCTCTTTTAAAAGAGTCTCTTAGAATGGCGTACATCAATATTTTGTGTGTCTGCTGAAAGAAAGAACTATTCAAAGGTTGTTAATGGAGCCTTGAACATCGTATTTATTCAGGCAGGCGTGTTTGTGGCATTGTGACTTTAGCGCTAAATCTGTCAGTTTTGAAACTGAAGAAGAAAAACACACAGCAGGGCTGTATTTAGTATTAGACCCGCGCTAAGCAGTATTAATGATCACAGCCTCCTTTCTCACTAACCAAAAATAATCATTGCCCTTAAAACAAAATGAGTGAGTGTGAATCTACAAATGAGAAGTATACAGAGCTTATCAAACTGACAATGAGGGTTTTACTGAAAAACAAGAGGTTTAAAAGGAGAGATACAGTCTGGTGTAAGCAGGGCTGGTTTTAGGCATAGGCAAACCAGGTAAATGCCTAGGGCAGTAATGGCTAACCTTGGCACTCCAGCTGTGGTGGACCATCACTGGCCTAGGGCAACACCTAGACTGGAGGGTAACATAGAGCTATTCTTAGCATGCTGTATTTTAAGCAATTCTTACACATAACTTCTAGTTTCATTAAAGCAGTCCTGAACTCAAAACTTTCTCTCTGTTCTAAAAGATAAGAAACAGCATAATAACCTTTACAGAAAAAAACATTTCTTTGTTACACTGATACAGATCCTGCAATAAATCTGCAGTGTGTCTACTCTTGGTTATCATGGAAGGAGACATAAGGGCTAACATCCTGTGCTTACAAATTAACCATTTCAGCCCGCGGGGATTTTTCACCTTATGCATAAGAGCAATTTTCACCTCCCATTCATTCGCTAATAACTTTATCACTTCTTAACACAATTTATTAATCTATATCTTGTTTTTTCCGCCACTAATTAGGCTTTCTTTGGGTGGTACATTTTGCTAAGAATTATTTTTATAAATGCATTTTAACAGGATTCATAAGAAAAAAATGGAAAAAAATTATTATTTCTCAGTTTTCGTCCATTATAGGTTTAAAATAATCCATGCAACCGTAATTAAAACCTATGTAGAAAGGAGGCTGGCACCACCAGAAGTAGAAAAGTAAAAATTAGCTCTTTATTGATCAGTCATAAAATGACAGCATGGTCAAAAATAAGGCTTTGGCGGCCATGCTGTCATTTTATGACTGATCAATAAAGAGCTAATTTTTACTTTTCTACTTCTGGTGGTGCCAGCCTCCTTTCTACATTTGACTACTGAGGATTCTGAGGATACAGGGATCCAAGGCTTGGGCACACAACAGTTCCTTCCTATGGATGAGTGCTCCTCCAACTTCTATTTGTAATTAAAACCTATGTATTTTATTTGCCAGTTTGTCTCGGTTATGATACCATTTAAATTTTGTCCCTATCACAATGTATGGTGCCAATATTTTATTTGGAAATAAAGGTGCATTTTTTTCCGTTTTGCGTCCATCACTATTTACAAGCTTATAATCTAAAAAATGTTCATAGTATACCCCCATCAAATGCATATTTAAAAAGTTCAGACCCTTAGGTAACTATTCATGTTTTTTTTTTTTTTTTAAATTGTAATTTTTTTTTCCATTAAATATTTTATTTGGGTAATATTTTGGTGTAGGAAATAAACAGTTAATGTTTTATGTTATTATATGTGTAAATTGTAATGTAAAAAATATGTAGATGTAGTTTTACTATTTGGCCACAAGATGGCCACCTTGAGTTTAATTTTTTTCTTCTTGTGCTTCTCGATCACCGGAAGCACGAGGAGGACGCAGAAAATTTTATTTGCAGAAGGACTGAAGCCTCTAGTAAGAGCGCTTCAGTTTTTCTGCTGGGGACACGGATCGGTGATCGGGAACCATGTTCCCGTTCACTGATCCCAGGGCTACCGGGGGACAGCACTGGGGCGCGCCAAAGCGCGGCACCGCAGCAGAGCAGCCGTTTGGACGTGAGGATCACGTCTGGGCGGCTGAAATGGTTAACTGCTGTGCCAAAGACAGCTGAGATTCCTGGGCTGACACAGCTTATAGATCAAATTACACTTGTGATTAGACACAGATGATTGGGAATTAGACAGGCTGAACTCTCTAAATACATACATGTATCACATTTGGCAATTCTTCATGATTTCAAGGACAATATTCAAGCCTTTTCAAGTCCCAAGCTGTACTGTACTGAGGCTGGATAGTGTACTGGTTAAATGCTCTGCCTTTGACGACCTTGGTTCGAATCTCGGCTCTTCCTGTTCAGTAAGCTAGCACCTATTCAACAGGAGACATTAGGCAAGACTCCCTAACACTGCAACTACCTATAGAGCGCATCCTAGTGGCTGCAGCTCTTGCGGTATGAGTCCGCCAGGAGAAAAGTGTGATATAAATGTTCTGTGTCTTGTCTTGTGTGTATACATATTCAGTGTAATATTTTTAGAAAGTAGATATAGATACATTTTTACGTAATCAAGATAAGACAGCGCTAAAGTCACATAAAATTTTCCAATTAGAGGTGGTGCGCGCTAAACACAGTTACCAGTCCTGTCTTCAGAGTAATATTCCAATTTTAGCTGCGCTCATTCATACATCCTCGGGTTACTTCACCGTTGCAGTCACCATTTGAGCATGAACACCTCAGGAAAAGACATAAAACACATATGGCGGATAATAGTGCAGACTGTTTTGGCCACTAACACCCCTCTGGTGTAAACATATACTCAAGCTTACTGACAAAGTGAGGTTTGGGGAGTTCGGAAACCGTCACCAGTTACAACCAGACACTCCCCTCCAAGGACCTATGTCCTTTCTGCTCACCGTCGTGCAGCTAGGTAAAGACTTGTCCAAAAGCCTCCTTTAGTCAGCAGTCTCCCATATGCCTCATCGCCACTTGTTATCTCATTCAGTATGTGGTCCTTACGCAATACCTCAAACAGTAACAATACCGCCAATGTGTAAAACCAATTACTTTAATAACTATAAAAACAGTAATGCGCGTACATCATAAAAACTTTTCACAGGCATATCACATAGGTGTTACCGATCCCTTCATCCTGGATTACGGCACCGCTCGTCTCCCGTCGTGCTAGCGTCCTCCTTGCTGCTCTCAAGATGAGGCATATGGGAGACTGCTGACTAAAGGAGGCTTTTGGACAAGTCTTTACCTAGCTGCACGACGGTGAGCAGGGAGGACATAGGTCCTTGGAGGGGAGTGTCTGGTTGTAACTGGTGACGGTTTCCAAACTCCCCAAACCTCACTTTGTCAGTAAGCTTGAGTATATGTTTACACCAGAGGGGTGTTAGTGGCCAAAACAGTCTGCACTATTATCCGCCATATGTGTTTTATGTCTTTTTCCTGAGGTGTTCATGCTCAAATGGTGACTGCAACGGTGAAGTAACCCGAGGATGTATGAATGAGCGCAGCTAAAATTGGAATAGATACATTTTTGTTTGGTGAGTTTCTTGAGGTATATCTGCCCGGGTCATAATTTGTGTGCCCTTTAGAGACTTATTTTAAAAAACACTATTTTTGTATATAGCCTAATTGATGTAGCGTTCAATCTTCTTCTTCTTCTTTACAGGATGAGGGGAGGGGGTTGCCCTGAGCATAATATACAATTAAAAACCAGACTCTCAGCTGCTTACTGACTATATAGTTATCCATCCTGCCTTTGACCCAAAATAATGTCATCTATGTAAAAATCTTATTTTCCCTTCAATCACATTCAGCTGGCATCTGACCTCTTTGCATAATAATGTAATATTCAGTTTAATCTTTAGGCAGAACACCACTAATATAGACTGCTGCACCTTTGTTTCTTCTTTGTGCACAAAAGCTTTCTCAAGGGTTTTCTCCTACATTCTGTAGATTAAAAAGCTACTGGCTAACGGCAAAGCTCAGTGCTGTGGCTCACTGACTGATAAGCTTGCAGATGAAGATAAAACTAAACCTCTTAACCCTTTCAGGGACTTTTTATGCAAGAGTTTGTTCTTGGAACTTATTTTATACTGTCACCAATCAATTGGAATGGAGGTTACAAATTCAAGGCCCAAACTGGTCAGCTTGCAATATGGGCAGCACGGTGGCACAGTGGTTAGCACCCTCGCCTTGAAGCACTGGGTTTCCGGTTCGCATCACAGACAGGGCACTGTCTGCACTGAGTTTGTATGCTCTCCTCGTGTCTGTGTGGGTTTCCTCCGGTCATTCCGGTTTCCTCACATATCCCAAAAACCATACAGATAAGTGAATTGTACAAGCAGACAGAGGTGCCAAAAGGATAAAATCAGCTAAACATGTTAAAAATAGAGGAGACAGAGGTGGACTTACCTCCTCCATACAGACGCAAGATACTTTTGATAATATTCATCAAAAATGTATTTGTTTACATACTTCAAAGTGCAGTGCAACGCGTTTTGCAGGTGTGATCCCGCTGCATCAGGCAACAGACAGAGCATACAATTGCAGGTCTGAACAAAGCCAAGCGCTTCTGTCGAAGATAAGTTATTTGGCTTCCCACTAAATTAGCCCTAGACTATGATACATACATAGACAAATGATTATGGTATGGATTACATTGTGAGCCCCTCTGAGGGACAGTTAAGTAACAAGACAATATACTCTGCACAGTACTGCGGAAGATGTCTGCACTATAAAAATACAAAATAATAATAACTCTGAAATTCAAGACCCTTGTGTACTGAATAATTAGTTCAAATTCAGCAAAGTTTAGTGTGGTTTATCGAATCCACTTCCGTAAGACTACAATAGTTTAGGGTTTAAAGTAAAAAAATTGAATCTGGTTCTTTCTGAACCTTTTGCCATGGCCATCTGAATTTGCAAAGGTGGAAGGACAGCAGTGCCGGATCACGGCATAGGCTAAAGACCCTTCAAGCCTCTGGATGCTGACCTGCCAGAGCACATACCTCTGCCCCTGCCATCCCTCTCACCTCTCCAGGTTCCCTTGCTGCATCTCCAGGCTTTTTTCCCTAGCACTACTTATCTCTATCTGTGGCTGCAACCAGCATCTCATGTGGCTGGCTTGTTGTTACATGCTGAGAGACACCAGCTGCAGCCATGAAGACCGAACACTATGCGGCGCTGAAGAGATGAAGCGGGAGATGCAGCATGGAAACCTGGAGAGGTGAGAGACAATGTTCTGCTCACAATTGGCTGGAAATCAGGTTACTTATACTGGGGGGAGGAGACGACGACATTAGGCTACCTATATTTTTTTTGGGGGGGGGGGGGGGAGACATCAGGCTACCTATACTAAGGGTGTGTGTATGTGGGGGGGGGGGGAAGGGAGGTTCCGGTAACCTATACTGGGGGAGGGGGGGTTACATCAGGGTACATATACTGAGTGGATCTGGCTACCTTTGCTGGGGTGGTAGATAGGGCTACCTATACTGAGGGGAGCACATCTAACTATACTGGGGGGCATTAGACCACCTATAATGAGGGGGGGGCATCAGGCTGTCTATACTGGGGGGCATCAGGCTAGTAGGCTACCTATACGGGGTGTGCATCAGGCTACCTATACTGGGGGGAATCCGGCTACCTATACTGGGGGGATTCTGGCTATCCATACTGAGGGATGTGGCTACCTTTACTCACCCCTTTCTAAAAACACCTTTGTCCAATGTTAAATCTCTACTACACCCTCACAGATTTCTGATTGAGGGCTTATTTCCACTGGGTGTTGCATCTGTTTCATAATTGGACACAGCCACCGTGCTGCTGCAAAACTGCCGTCGAATCGCTATAGCCACTCACAGCTATAGGCATGCGATTCGGAAGTCAAGTCTTTTGACCACATAGACAGTTTTTCCCCATCCGACTCAGATGCAGGGAACATTGCGTATTTCACAATAGTTGAAAAAGACCCGGACAGTAAGGTGTTTTTCTATTTGATGCAGACATTCTACAGAAATTCTCTTTAGAAAGGTGAGTCATGTGACCTTGGATCTGTTCACAGAAGCTTGCAGCTACAAGGGGTTTGTCCATTCCTTAGCTAGGAAGCAGCTCCCACTGCTGAGCATACACTCCTTCCCCGCCATGCACCTTGGAGATTTCAGCAAGGCTTGGTGTACAGAGGCGCCAGAGTAGAATAAAAATGTTTAAAAACCGTGTAAAAGAGGGGGATGTTCAGGTGGACTTACCTCCCTCAAAAATATAGAACTCAATTGAGTCACAATATATCAATACAAAAAAAGTTTTATTTAACTCCACTTAGTGCAACGCGTTTCGCAGGTGTGGTCCTGCTTCATCAGGCAAACAGGAGTATAACTCAATGGGTCTAGATGCAGAAGTGAGCGCCTCTCTCACAGAGGCGCTCACTTCTGCATTTAGACCCATTGAGTTATACTCCTGTTTGCCTGATGAAGCAGGACCACACCTGCGAAACGCGTTGCACTAAGTGGAGTTAAATAAAACGGTTTTTTTGTATTGATATATTGTGACTCAATTGAGTTCTATATTTTTGAGGGAGGTAAGTCCACCTGAACATCCCCCTCTTTTAGACGGTTTTTAAACATTTTTATTCTACTCTGGCGCCTCTGTACACCAAGCCTTGCTGAAATCTTGATTCCACCCTCGGTGGAGGGGTGCTACCCCGTTTCCTATCTACAGAGAGCGACATCTTAATAACCTGAGTGGGGTCAGGTTCTAATACTCCCCACCTGCATTTGAAGTGGTTGCCTATGGGTAACCCATGTTTGTGAGTATATCTTAATATTTTGCTTTAAACCACAACCAACTTAACAATACTACACCATATTGGGCTCTTGATTTCTCTTTGTTCTTCCATGCACCTTGGAGAGTTACTCTTTGTGAACAGCTCTGCAACTACAGCTTAAAAGGCAGAGTGTTGATTGTAAACTGCAATGGTGACAGTCTGATGCAACTTTATAAATAAAGCTATATAACAGAAAATAAATATGTGAGACTCATTGCTTTGCTGCTAATGTTTATTAATGTCTATTTATTATTCACACTACAAATGCAATTAGTTATCTCATAACTGTATTTTCACTTCAGGTTCATTTCAAGATACACTTCTGATTGCAGGAAACAGATACAAAAATCAGCAATTTGAGGTATGTCAGTGTAGAAGTTGAATAAACATTAAAGCTGTCATCATTCACCTGAAACAATAAAAGGTTTAACCTACATTCTTACTTTTACATACTAAATAAGAATATGGGATTCTAGGAAAATCCTATTAGGATTAAAGGACAAATGAAGTGAGAGGTATATGGAGGCTGCCCTATTTATTGCATTTTAAGCAAAAGCAGTTGCCTGGCATCCTACTCATCCTCTGCCTCTAATACTTTTAGCCATAGACCCTGAACAAGCATGCAGCAGGTCAGATCCTACAAGATTAGCTGCATGCTTGTACCTGGTGTGAATCAGACACTACTGCAGCCCAATAGAACAGCAGGGCTGTCAGGCAACTGGTATTGTTTAAAAGGAAATAAATATGGCAGCCTCCATATAGCTATCACTACAGTTGTTCTTTAACACCTCGAGGACGCTGGGCTTAAACCCCCCTAGTGACCAGGCCATTTTTTGCAAAATAGGCCACTGCAGCTTTAAGGCCTCACTGCAGGGCTGTACAACTCAGCACACAAGTGATTCCCCCCCCTCCTTTTTCTGCCCACCAATAGAGCTTTCTGTTGGTGGGCTGTGTTTTCTCCCCCAATGTTCATTTTTTTAAAAATAAATATTCATTTCTTTATATTTTTTTTTATAAATATACCTATTTTTTTCATTATTTTTTTTAAACCCTCCCTTCCCCCGTCAGCTAATCAGCTTCAGCTTATGACAGCGGATCGCTTCCTTGCTGCCCAGGGGGACAGCCGTTTCACACGGCTGTCCCCAGTACAGCGCTGCCGTAGATCGCAGCGCTGTACAGAGTAAATAGACGGTAGTTTCGCTGTCTAACAGTCTCCTAGCGGCAATCGTCGCTGGGAGACTGATGACGGAGCTGAGCTCCATCATGCAAGCGGTGATGCGCATCTGCGCGCGCGATCTCCTGCAAATCCCCGCCCCAGGACTTTACGATCGGTGTTAAGCCGTCCTGGGGCTGCCGCCACAATCACAACCATCGGCGTGACGCAGTCCTGTACTGGTTAAGACTATAGGTATTATCGAATATCTCATCAGATTATTTTCACTTCAGAATTGCTTTAACAAAAATCTGTACCCTTTTATTAAAATGTATTTATTTATTTTAGCCATAATGGACCCATATGAAATTTACTTTTTTAACCTAGTTTTCTCCGAATTGATATTTTCACACCTTGTCAATAAAATGCCTTTTAAACCCCCCAGCAAGCAAGAAAATATTCAAAATCATTTTGATTGTACTTTTCCTACTACTTTTGGTACCTTTTTAATTGTGAAATACTGAAAAGGTATTTTAGGCTGCTTCCACACAGGGACGTTACAGGCGCACGTTAGTGCAGCCTGTAACGCTCCCCAACTCACAGCAATACAAAGTCAATGGGGCTGTTCATACTGCCCACGTTGTGTTACATGTAACGCTGCACGTTCTTCAGAACGTGCAGCATACTATAGCGTTCCAGCGGCTTAAGCCGGGGAGAGGCTGCTAAGCACTGCACTGGTGGCCGCTGATTGGCTGGTGGTACCACGTGATGCAGAGTGTTTCACTCCGCATCACGTGGTCCCGCTGGCCAATCAGCGCCACTCTCACTGCCCTAATGTGGAAAGAACCGCTTAACGCGGCTCACTCAACGTCCGCCACCAACACCGGCAGGCGTTGCATTAGGGAACGTTATGCGACCATAACGTCCACTATAACGCAACGTCCCGGTGTGTAACTAGCCTTAAAGAAAATTATCCCTTAGGAGAAAACTTAGGAGAAACAGTGAATTGCATACGGGTGACTGTCTCAATGTACAGCTGTCCACTTTAAGTCAATTGATTCCAATGTAATAGTATGACTGAATCTTCAAACTAAAGGGCTTTAAGCCCAAATTGAGATAAAATGAAAATGCAAGAACGGTACAATACTTTTTGTAATGTCACTATTCTAAAAGAACTCATTTGGAAATAAAGCCCCAATTTTCTCCCTGAGTGAAATTATGTTTATTCTTATTTTTCTTCTCCGATTTGGCACTCTGAGCTCAGACAAAGCACGCATACATAGCTTTGAAGAAATAAATATGATAATGCTTTATTTTGTTGAAAATTACTTTCTAAAAACTTGTAATAAATCAAGCTACCTTGTCTGGACATCTTAATGCGATAAAATGCCATTCACTTGCTTAGCTTAAATAATATGTTCAAGTAAACACTTTATTTTCTTCTTAACTTAAACTAAAAAAAAAACCACATTAAATCAAACATGAATTGAAAATAAGGTAAACAATGAGGTACTAATTTTTTTATATAGTCCTACTACTAAATAGGACTTTTCTAGAACCCCACAGTTTTATGTTATGTTTAAATGCTTAAAACATAAATTTAATATTTTTATTGTCTGTAAAATCTTTCTCTCCCTGATTTACTTTATTCAACGTATCATAAGAGGAGACATCTCTACTGCTGGCTGGTGCAACACTGCAATGTTTGTTTGCTGTGTGTTCAAAAGTGAGCAGAAACAACACCCTGTCTCCCAGAGTGCTTTAGGGCAGAAGGCTACATCACTAAATAGCCTAGGCTAAGATTTATTGGGAGGGGGCTTATATAACTATATGCAGCAATATATACATATAGGAAGTGTTTCTGAGTCCAAAACCTAGATACAGGTAGTCCCTGGTTAATGAATGAGATAGGGACTGCTTAGGGTCCCTTTAATGTTTAAAAAAACCTCTTTGATATTCTTAAAATTGTTTTTCTCAAAAAATTTCAAGGTGTTTTTGAAAAAAAAATATTAACTTATACCCACAGAATCAAATTTCACATTTTTGTGGTTTGCATTCATACAGCAATAATAAAGATTGGGGAGAATGCCCCAAATGTATATACATTTCCTAAACCAGCCATACACCCACCAAGTTTCTGGGACATATTCGTGCAGATTTTAAACAGTACAAGGTTTTTTTTGGCACAAGATCCAATCTACTATTTCTAGATATTTTAGGTCTTGGTAAACTGGTTCCATTGTGTATTCATTTTTTAGCTTAATTATCAGCAGATGGTAATAAAAAGTCTTCTTGGACCTATGCTCAGCTTGATTATTTGAGCCTTGGTCGGTCTTTCCTACAGTACTTCCTGTTTAAGTCACATGATTCAAGGTACTCGTGGACCACAGTGGACAACTTGTCTGTCATTCATCTTAAATATTGGTCTTTCCATGTAATAAAGAGATAAAAAGCAATCTAGACAAAATGCTGGCGTAGCAAAGCCTGATTAATGGTGTTTGCCAAAATCTATCTCTACTCCTTCATTGAAGTGTTAGATAACCACTTATCCAGGATCCAATTTCAGAGGTTGTTTGAGAATGATAAAACATAACAGAGAGGTGACATCTTTCCAGATGTGAAAGAAATGGCAATTTCCTCCTTCTAAAATGGAATCTTCACAAGTAGATAATCTTCCAATAAAGTCAAATAAAGACATCAAGACAAATATCCCTCTTGGGTACTATACATTCCCTGTCAATCAAACCACACTGAAACCATGTTTAAAGACTTTCATTCCAAGTCAGCATTTTAGACACAATTTATACATTGACTAGACTGACTATTTAGACCGGTTGATATAAAACATAATTGCATAACGCAAAGGGAAGCTACTCTCAGGTAACTGATGACAAATAAGGCAGGTGTGGCAAACTCAATCACATAAGGGACCAAAATCTGAAACACGGTCTTAGATCAGGGCTGCATTGTTTATTTAAATTGAACAGGGATAAGACACGTGTGTGGTTCTCTGGTGGTCACCTTGAAACTGTCAGTTGTAATGTGGCCACTGAACTGGTGTGCTCCTCTGGATGAGAAGGTAGAGTGCTGCCTGTTATCTGCAGTCAAAGAGTGGCAATGAAGGTAACCAACCTGTGCATATACTGTACTCCACACATCTGCCCACAGCAAACTGGAAGTTACATGTGTAACTCAGGCCAGTGGGTGGGGTTGGAGTGGAGTGGTAGTACAAGTACATACATCTGCAATGGCCTGTCATCTTCATGGAAATGTCATAGACCACCGGTACAAACACAAATATACAGCATGGGTTAATTTCCTCATTTCTTTTACTGCTTACAATCATGCAGTTTTTAAGCTTGAGTGTCACATAAAATAGTGAGGGTGCCAGATTCAGCCTGTGGGCCTTGTGCTTGACTCCTGTGGTCTAAGGGGTGGAACTCACAGAAGTTGTCTCAGTCAGTCTTTTCAGTCAGGCCATTCCAGTGCTAAGCTCATGAAAGTCAATGGAGGTGATTCCATAGGAGCGATTTCTATTTCCCCAAATCTTAGTCACAGGTCCTGCAGCCCTTTTGGAGCGACTGCGCTCCAATACAAAGTATAGGAGTGCTGCAAAATTACTTTTTAACCACTCATACAAAGCAAGAATAACACCTGGTCTTCCAGACTGCTCTGGGGCAGAAGGCTGCGTGACATCATAGCCTAGCCTAAACATCACTGGGAGGGTGCGGTTATGTACCAATATGCAGCAATATATAGATATAGGAAGTGTTTCTGATACTGAAACCAGAAGAATTAAGGTATAAATGGGTATCCTGAATAATGTAGTACTTTTTACTAAACATCATTATGGGGTTGATTCATTAAGCTGCGCTGCTAAAGCAGCGCGGCTTAATGTGAGCAGCGCAAGTTGTGCGCATGCAACTGTCACAAGTGACAGGCAGCCTATTGGGCCAATCAAAGTGCGGGGATCATGTCCTATAAAGTCACTGGACCAGATGGGGCTCAGGGTGGGATGAGTGGAGCGGCCATTATGTGAATGTAGCGCACGTAAATTTCCAGTGTGCGCTACGCTGCACTACCACATGTAACGTGTTCACAACTCATGCTGCTCACATTAATCACTTCCCTACCCCAGTCATTTTCACAGTTCATCTCAGTTCTGATTATTTTGGCAATAACTTTATCAGTAATTATCACAACTAAATGATCTATACATGTGTATTTTACACGTGTTTACTAATTAACTCTGCCATTGAATTCCCTGGGAGGATGAGAGGGGTTTGCTGTAATTCCTTTACAACTTCGCAGTGTTGTTATCAGCTCAGAGATAAATAAACGGTGATATCTAAGATTTTGTATGGAGGAGAGTGCAGAGACTTATTTTCAAGTCAAGGGACAGGAAGTGATTAATCAACCCAAAGGTTTCTTCTTTAAAGCAAATCTAAAGCCACCACGAAAAAAGTTAGCTACTAACCTATAGAGAGGGAAGGTTCTGGATCCCATAAAGCCTTTCTCCATGCCCTCAGTCCACTGCTGTCCCTAGTGATAATCGTAATATGCTAATTACAATTATGCAAAATTTCACATACACTTGTCGCAATTACGATTTGGACATCCAATTGATTTCTTGTAATTCATTCGTAACTTTCACATAATTTTGTGCTGAATTTAGCTGTTAATAGCAAAGCCCCTACACATACTATGGTCACCAATATCACGAGTTATATTACCTCCCTGGCTGTAAGCCCGACCTACGCTCCGGCTAGCCGCCGCAGGGGATTACATGGCCCGGGTAGGATTTTTTTCTAATAAAAAGTGATCTAGACTGTTAATCCAGCACTTCACTAGCTAACCATGTGCCCAAAGTCCCTCCGGTACCAACCGTCATGACGTCATGTCCGATCGTCGCCATAGCGATGAGTGAAGCTTATTGGTGAAGTTGCGGCTCTCGCGTGATTGCGGACGGGTAAATATTGGCGGCGGCGATCGGGGGATCAGAGAGGTGCCGGGGGACTTGGGGCACATAGTTAGCTAGCCTAGTGCTAGCTAACAAATAAAAAACAATTTTTTATTTAAAAAAATCCCTCCCGCGGACGCAGCAACTGCAACTGCGTACCGCCAGGGAGGTTAAGGGGAATAGAAGAAACAAGTAAAAATAAAGAATTTTACAAAAAGACCATGTCGTTTTTGAGAAAATTGTTTTTAAACATGAAAATGAAAAATGGTTTTTAAACTCAGAAAAATTACATTTTTCAAAAACTACAAGGGGATTTGAGTTTTTTTTTACTTGTTCCCACTATTCCCCTTGACATACCTATCTTTTTTGAGGATGATAGCTTGTATGGAAGCTATGCTATTAACCTCTAAAGTTGGCACACAATTACATGACAATTATGCAAGATTACGAAATTAAGATTCCAGAATTAATCTGTAAGAGAACGCGGAAAAGCCGCCACGTGTACTGGTGGCAAGGCGGCTGATTCCACGTCTAGCGCGGCGGTTTGTCCGCAGCAGCGTGCGTCCGGCGCGGCGGTTTGTACGCGGCAGCATGAAACTGGTGAGGGTGGATCTGTTAGTTCACATAGACTGAGGAATACGCGCACGCTGAGAGGCAGAGCATTTATGACAAACGGAGAGGGATCAGCTGACCAGGTCGGTCAGCTGACCTCAAGGCAGGTGACTATTGGTTGCTCGCATAGGGGTGGCGCCAGAGGGCGCTGCTCTATATATAGTCACTGCTGGTCACTTTCAGGTTGTCTGCCGTTGCGAACACTTACGTGGAAGCACCCAGACCTTAGTCAGATCCAACAGTGTGTTAGAACCAGGAGGACCTGGGAATCCACACTGAGCCAGAATACGTCTGTGTATTATTGTATTATCATTGTGTTATACTCCAGACTAGTTCCAGGGTGTAGAGACCACGGACCTCACACCCAGACTAGGGACTCTGTGTTATCATTCTGTTATACTTCAGACTAGTTCCAGGGTGTAGAGACCACGGACCTCACACCCAGACTAGGGACTCTGTGTTATCATTCTGTTATACTCCAGACTAGTTCCAGGGTGTAGAGACCACGGACCTCACACCCAGACTAGGGACTCTGTGTTATCATTCTCTTATACTTCAGACTAGTTCCAGGGTGTAGAGACCACGGACCTCACATCCAAGACTAGGCAATTGTGATATCTGTTATGACCTGTTTACGTCCTGACCTTTCCTCTGCTTTCTGATTCGGTACCTCGCATATCTGATTTCCTGTTGCCAAACCTTGCATGTCTCGGATACCGAATCAGTCTCCTGTCTTTGTACTTTATCTGTCTGTGTGTTGCCTACCTGGCTTGCCCGACCCCAAGAGCTATCTCCTTGTTTAAGAGATAGTCTCCAGACCTGGGAGTGACATCCACCCTTAGGTGTCACTCATCCACAGGTCCCGCCTACCTCTACCCTGGGACTCCACCCCTTTGGAGTTCACAGGCTATTGGAAGGCCTCTGTACTTTCCTAAGGCAGTATCGCCCGTACTGCCAAAGACCACCTGCTCCTCAGGTGGTGTTACTCGAAGTATTACTGTTGCACCAAACACTCACACTTTACAGGTGTCCAGAGGTTAGTTATACTTGGATTATCGGTGATTCTGCAGATCATCAATAATCAGGTATAATCTGTATTCTTGGTGATACTGCAGATCACCAATAATCAGATTCACTCTGTGTGCTGACACCGATCGTTACAGATTCCTGATTACGTTTACATACAAGATGACTTACGACTTTTCCTGAAATTACAATGTAAAATTACGATGATGCAAAATTTGTGCTCATCACTAGCTGCCCCCTTCCTGTGAAAGCCCATACCTTCAGGAGTCCTGGGAAGACTTTGGAAGCACTTGCACCCCTGAGTGATTCCCGAAGACGAACACATCCATTCTGCACGTGTGCAAGCGTGCACTCGTGCATGCACAGTACGGTTCACTTGTTTTCAAAGTTACCCGAGAATATGAATACTTACAAAGCTTTTTCGCAAGGACTCCTCAAGGTGTATTTGATCAACTGACCAAATAACTTTCATGGGGGGGAGGCCACAGTGGACCGAGAGCAAGGTGAGAGGACTGGGGAGGCCTCTATGGGCGAGCACAGGAGATTTGGGTGCAGCCGGTGCCACCATAGGTCATAATAAGAATTACTAAACAAAATACTGTAATTTGAGATGTCGCGAACAATTCGCCTGCGAACGGTTCCAGGCGAACTTTGGGGGTTCGCGTTCACCTGCATCAGGTGAACTTTTGCGGAAGTTCGATTCGCCCCATAATGCTCTATTGAGCAAAACTTTGACCCTCCATATCACTGTCAGCAGACTCATTATTGCCAAACACACTTCTCTCACTGCTGGAGGCCCGCCCACCCTCCCTCCTCCAAGCAAGGTCCTTATACCATTTGACTCAGTTGTCTGCCTACACTAATTAGTTATGGGACAGCTGCTACACACTCTGCTAGGGAGATTTCTTGTGGGTCCCCTCCTCCTCTCACCTCCAACCTCCCTGCTCCTTTTACCTTTCTACCTATTCCCTCCTCCCTCCTACCAGGGGGGAGGAGGGTCTCATCTGCCAGGGAATTATACTATTTCAAAAACCAGTTTACATCATACCATGGCTGGGAATCGAACCCAGATCTCACTGTGTGGTGGGCAAGTCACCCTAACCACTGTACCACTACAGTAGTAACTGAAGCTGGCCTAAAATTTACCATTTATGCTCAATGCAATAGAAACATTAGGTTGCTTAAAGGGAACCTTAACTGAGAGTGATATGGATGTTTCCTGTAAACAATACCAGTTGCCTGGCAGTCCAGCTGATCTTTGTGACTGCAATAGTGGCTGAATCACACCCTGAAACAAGCATGCAGCTAATCCAGTCTGACTTCATTTAGAGCACCTGATCTGCATGCTTGTTCAGGGGCTGTGGCTAAAAGTATTAGAGACACAGGATCAGCAGGCGATTCAGGCAACTGGTATTATTTTAAAAGGAAAAATCCATATCCTTCTCCGTTTAGGTTCCCTTTAAGGAATTGTAGCATAAAAGCCAACTCACATTGGCTGGGATTTGAACCTGGGTCTCACTGTGTGGTGGGTAAGCACCCTAACCACTGTACCACAACAGTAGTAACTGAAGCTGACCTAAAATTTACCATGAATGCTCAATACAAGAGAAAAAGTAGACAAGACAAATAACATTTATATCACACTTTTCTCCTGGCGGACTCAAAGCACCAGAGCTGCAGTCACTAGGGCATGCTCTATAGGCAGTAGCAGTGTTAGGAAGACTTACCTGAGGTCTCCTACTGAATAGGTGCTGGCTTACTGAACAGACAGAGCTGAGATTTTACCTCTGGTCTCCTGTGTCAGAGGCAGAGCCCTTAACCATTACACCATGCAGCCACTGCTTACAGATATGTAGTCAGACATGGCCTTGTCTTTTGTGTTCAACAGTTGTCCAAAGAGAACCCCAGATAGCCAGGTAGATTCATATCTCTCTCTCTCTCTCACTTTCTCTCTCTAGTAGGGATGGTCACCGCTTTCCGCGGAATTGTATTTTTGAGCATAAATAGATTGAGCATAAATGGTACATGCTAGGCTGGCTTCAGCATGTAGTGTTGGTGAGAGAGAGAGAGAGATGAATCTACCTGGCTATCTGGGGTTCTCTTTGGACAACTGTTAAACACAAAAGACAAGGCCATGTCTGGCTACATATCCGTAAGCAGTGGCTGCATGGTGTAATGGTTAAGGGCTCTGCCTCTGACACAGGAGTCCAGAGTTCAAATCTTAGCTCTGTCTGTTCAGTAAGCAAGCACCTATTCAGTAGGAGACCTTAGGCAAGTCTTCCTAACACTGCTACTGCCTATAAAGCATGCCCTAGTGGCTGCAGCTCTGGTGCTTTGAGTCCGCCAGGAGAAAAGTGTGATATAAATGTTATTTGTCTTGTCTACTTTTTCTCTTGTATTGAGCATAAATGGTAAATTTCAGGCCAGCTTCAGTTACTACTGTTGTGGTACAGTGGTTAAGGTGCTTGCCCACCACACAGTGAGACCCAGGTTCAAATCCCAGCTAATGTGAGTTGGCTTTTATGCTACAAATCCTTAAAGGGAACCTAAACGGAGAAGGATGACCTGGAGGAAATAATAATTAGCCTTGACGGGACTTTTTGCAGGAGTAGAGTGAGCTGCTTATCGGCTTTACCCTGCGCCCAAATCTCCCGGTGGCTGAATCATATGTATGCCTCTATGCCTATGCGATCCAGAGCCTTACTTTTCCATAGGTAAGTACCTAACTTTTTTCAAGCTTGCTTTAGCATAACTTTAGGTAAGCTCATCATACTATAAAAACTTTACATAGTGCTTGCAAAGGAACCGAAACAGTAGCAGAAATGCATTGATTGCTGCCTTCTGGACAGAAAATAGCATTTTGAGCTGGTAAATGGTGCCATAAATGCTTAGCATAGTTAATGAAATAGGCTGAGCAGATATTAGTTCACTGATGGTGCAATTTACTGATACAATCTTAACTACTCTGGCTTTCCTAAGCACATGGAATGGTTTTCTGATGAGAACTATAATATTGCAAACATGAGACACGTCAACTTGATTTTTTCAACTCGCTTCTTCAACGTAGGTGTGAAGACTGTGCTTTTGCATAATGATTGCATTGCAACCCTAATTCCTCACAACTGCACGCTGGATTCTTGTCTTATGGCATAAATACTTTGTGATGCAGTCAATCAGCTTGAACATGTATCTGTGGCTGTCAAATAAATTAATTTGGAAACGAGAAATATGTTGCCGCAACTAGCCGGTTTAATGTATCATCCTGTCATAACTGCAGCACAAGCTTTCCTCTATTAGCGTAATCCACTTTTTCATTATAGTTCAGAATGACCCAAAAAACACAACAACTCAGGAGTTTTGTGTATTAAATAGAAACCGCGAGTAGCCACCATGTTGTATGTTAATAACGTAAATTCAGCCTTATGGTGCCCATACACGGTACAATTTTTTTAAAAATTTTTTTCGATAATTTTGTTTGATTATTTCGTTAGATCAAATATAAAGATTTTTCCAACTTGTCCAATCAGATTTTTAGTGAAAAACTGGATAATCGTTCACTTCTCTTAACCTCTTGACGACCAGCTAATGCCGATTGGCGTAAACTGGTCGTCTGCGGGTTACCATGGAAACGGCCGCTCGATCGAGCGGCCTTTCCATTACTGATGATATAAGAAAACAAGGAAAACATGCACAGGATGGGCTGAAAAAAATCACTGCAGGAGTGCAAATTGCCAAAATACACGTAGCAGATCCAGTAGGTAGAGAAAAAGGGGCTATGCACATCCCTTATAAAACTTCACTTTTATTGTAGAAAGGTAAATAAAACGGCATACATTACATCCAGTACAATGTTGAGAGAGGTACTAGGCTGGTGGGGAGGTCGACAGCTGTTTCGCGCCTCTATACACTGTGGCGCATCATCAGGACCAGCGGCCTTTCCATGTCAGTTCACAGAGGGTGTCTCCGTGAACAGCTGGAAAGCCGCCGATCGCGGCTCGCCGGCAAAATGTAAACAGGCGGGGAAGGAACCCCCGCTGTTTACATCATACGGCGCTGCTGCGCAGCAGCGCCGTAAGGCAGATCGGCGGTCCCCGGCCTCTGATTGGCCGGGGATCGCCGGCATATGATAGGCTGAAGCCTATCCTTCAATGCGCAGGACGGAAATCCGTCCTGCGCAGCTCACAGGGAAAGGGAGAGGGAGGGAGCGGCGAGACGGCGGAGAAAGCTGCCGAGGGGGGCTTTGAAGAGCCCCCCGCTAAGCAAATGCAGCCGGCGGCGATCAGACCCCCCCAGCAGGACATCCCCCTAGTGGGGAAAAAAGGGGGTAGTCTGATCGCCCTGCTGCACTCCTGATCGGTGCTGCGGGCTGTAGAGCCCACGCAGCACCGATCATTGAAAAATCCCCTGGTCGGCAAGTGGTTAATTGAAAAATAAACGGGAAAATCAAACGTTTTTATTGTATCGAGTATGGGCACCATTAGTCTTTAAAGTGAATCTTATGGTGACCATACACTGGTCAATATGGCTAGCAGATAGATCCCTCTTCAGTGATGAGTAAAAATGCTGATTTGCGTTTCGCATTAGTTTTTGCAAAAATAATGTAAGATTTGACTTTCAAACAAATATTTATTAAAAACCAGCAATTAAACTGCAGATAGCCATTTCTTTGTCCTCTGGCAGATTGCCCAGTTAGGTTTGTTGTATTTACTAATGGAAGTCTGTGTTTTTTTTTTACTGTGGGAATAAGTACTTTTGATTGCCTAATATAGAGCCCCATGCATGAAGCAGCAGTACATTCGCTGTGCATAGTGGGGCAATTTTACCAATACTAACAATAGGGGAGCAGTGTGTGTTACGCTATTAGCGCAATGGGGGCTACTGGGGTGATGCGCACATTGTAACAGTGATCCACTACCGCATACATTTCACCAAAGCTGCAGATAATATTATTATTGTTGTGTATTTATATAGAACCGACATCGTCCACAGCACTTTCCACTGTCCTTATCATAATACTAACTGTCTCTCAGAGGCAGATCACTTGATTTCAAGCTTGCCGCCCGTTGTAACCTTGCTGTTTATTTTTGCATTATCAAGCACATTTCAAAGATGGTGCTTATTTTCAGAATTAAAATGTGCAATTTCGTGTTATTTTCTTACATTAATTTTCAATTCGTACATTAGCCACTTGCTCCCAAATTTCCTGCTCTCACACCTAATCTTAAAAAAAAAAAAACCATGGCTAGTCTTAACTACCCCCACCCCTTGCATAACCTTAAGACTTCCCCCCACACCTAACCTTAACTACTCCCACCCCATGCCTAATCATTAACCACTTTTTCCACCACTAAAGTATATCTACATCCTCTTTGACTTATTCTAAGCCACGAGGATGTAGATATAAGTTGTGTAGCTGAAGCACAGCTGTGCACGATTGGGCAATGCTTCTGTGCACACCTCCAGCACTATCTGCTGCAGCACAATATGGTGACAGGGAATATATGTTCCCTGAGCAAATAAGATTGACTGTTACCTTTAAAATATTTTTATTTTCTCAGTTCATAGTAAAAAAAATACACACTGTAGCATTTTTTCAGATACAAATATCTTCACCATTAATTGTGACAGGAACATAATTTAAGTTGTGTGATAAATAATAGAAATAGCCAAACAATAGCTGTGGTTTTTTAACTATAATACCGCTTTTTATTTTTAAACTGGAATTGGTAAAACTGAGAAAAAAATTTTTTTTTCATTTTTTCCCTCTTTTTCCTTTTAAAATGCATGTAAAATAAAATTGTTCAAGAGAAACAATGCCATACAATGAAAGCTTAGTTAGTCTTTAAAAAATATATATATATTTAATTTAGGCGTCATAAGTAGGGATAACATTATTGCTGATTAAATAGGAATATAGATAAAATGCCAAAACTGCTCTGGTCCATAAGGGAGAAACAAAATGTGGATGCGAAGTAGTTAAACTCTCCCCACAGACGCCTAACCTTAACTGTCCACCCCGCCACAATTCCACCAAAAAATTAGAAATATCAGGCCCCCATAGAAAACAGAGATACAAGTGGGAAATGTGGATGCCCACAGTGTTTGATAAATCGTGGGCGCCTAGGACGCCCACAATTTTCTATGGGCGCCTATGAGGCAAATTTCCTGCCTCCCTTCAAGAAGATGTCCACCACTGACCAATTCGAAGCCAGTTCCCTTTTATGTGTCCACACACTTGCTAGAAACTATCAATTCCTCTGTTACTAAGAGATACCTAAGCCCACTCTGTGCAAACATGATTGCAAGTTATTCAACAAACCCAGCAGTCTTTTACTCCAAATAACTAAAACGGTGGGAGGTTTATCTGCCACAGACTTGAGAAGCGATCCGTTAGATTTACACCCATTGCGCGTTATTAAATGTATTCAAAATAATTTATACATACCTCCCTCACAAACCATGGGCTGCTGGGGAAGCAGATGCATCGCTAGATGGAACATGTGGGTGGCGGATAGACTATTTTAGTAATCATTAACTTCTAGTTTGCCTTATTAAGATGCTGTTCTGTCTCCCGCTTATCACCCGAAGATCTATATTGTGAAATATTTGAAACAATATACATAATATGAAAAAAAAAATAGGCACTTCATAAATGGATTGTCATAACAGAGGTCTGGGACTGTCATTCATTATCTTCTAGCTAGGAAAAAAAGAATATGTCAAATAGAGAGAAATTTACAGGATGCTTCCTACTGGGAAAAAAGATATTACATTCACCGAGATGTCTTAGCAGTGGGAGAGAAATGTGCTGTAACATGAGAGATGCACATAAAATCTACTGTATTTTTATTGATTCCCAACTTCATTTAAACATATACTTGCAAGGGCTTGGCGCAAAGGGAACATCTGAGGTGACTTCTCAGCTGCTGGAGGCAGCCCGCCTAACCTCGGCGTAACCAAACTTACACTTGCATTAATACTGCTGCGGAGTCGTATTATGCTTCGTCGGGGGCTTCTGCATTGAGAGGGACTTACAGAGGGAGCCCCCGCTGCGCAGAGTAAAGAATATGCATTTATGTTCTTGCTGTGAATTTTAAATGGTGCAAGGTAGGCTTGCTGTGTGTTAAAATACACTTTGATATAGGGAAAGTAATACACACAATTGCTCCAGAGTGGATATTTGATGACCAGACAAATAGCTCGGTAAAGGATGGCTACAGGAGGTACAACTAAACTACGGGAAAAGTTCTGTATTTTATCAATCTGTTAGGATTGCATACAGTTTGTTGGCATTTGTGTTCTGTTAAGAATTTTTTTGTATGAGGTTTCTTTTTCTACTGGTCTGATGATTGATGTGCATACATTTGCATACAATTAGAACACTATTCATATCAGCTTGGAATTATTTGCATTGTGCTGCTTATTGATCATCCCCATCCTTTAAAGCTTTGTATACAAGCCTAGACTATACCATTCGGGGCTGTCTTAGCCATGAATCTAGCATGTGTTCAGGTGACCTATGAGGTTGCTTGAAGATCCACCATGTTGAATCCTAGGCAAAGGCAAGGGTCGAGTGCATTGTTTCCCTCCTTATCCAATCCGCCAGAAGCCACAGATAATTAATCATGCTGTCGCCTCTCTTTCCATTCCCAAAAGCAATAGAATATGTCACTCATCTGTAGCCGTAGGACACGTGTGTACTCATGCATGGAAATGTTGTGCTAGCAATTGGGTAATAACATGGTGTTATCTGTTGCGCTCGTAAAGAAATGCCAAAGTGAAAATTAACTGATGAGAAAAACAATTGTCTCTATCCTCCTACTCCTAATTTTTTTTTTTTTTTTTAGATATCTCACTGTTGTATTTTATGTTTTAATTTACTTTCTAAGTTTTTAATGTTGTCTCTGGTCAATAACACAGTATTTGAAGTATGCTGGAGCTAAAATCTATGAACTATTGACCCTTTTTATCTCTTTCCTGCTCCCAGAAGCTCTTCCCTACATGGCTGTAATTCCTTATTAGTGAGGACTACATATGTGTTTTAGAATACTCATTTTATTTTCTGTGTATCAGTTTAATGTAGTCTCTTTTGACTGACAGTCTTTTGGTGTCCCAGATTCTAAACTATATGAACTATTGACCTTTATTATCTCTGCCCTGCACTCAGAAGCTATTCTCTTTCAGGAAAGAGTTTTATGGCAGTAATTCCTTGTCTGGGTCCCGACTGGAAAGAAACTGTCATTTGTATACCTGAATATTAACTCTTTCAGGTAGAAGAATAAAAAAGGAACACAGCTAAGTTATTTGTATGTTAGGCATACACATGTTTATCGCATCAGTTTTTTTTCACCTCTATGTACTCCCATTCAGGTAAATAAATAAGGTGGTATTTTTTAGACTTCTTAATTATTTACACAAAAGGTTAAAAACCTACAAAAAATTAAAAACTTTATAACTGAAAAAAAAATACACATACCTTGTTTTTAATTTAATCATAATTGGCACAGACCCACATTAATCATAAAACAGAGAAACCGAAAGCCCGATATAGTGTAGTATGTATTGGATCAAGGAGGGATTATGATTAGTAAGTATTATACTCACAAACATGCGTTTGCGCTCAGGCAACCACTGTATAGGCAGGTGGGAAGATTAGACCTGTCCCCACTCAGGATTAAGATGTTGCTCTCCGAAGAAGGAAAGGAGGGTTTGTCACCCTTCCACCAAGGGTGGAAATCTTAACCAATAGATGCACAGAGGCGCCAACAGGATAAAAGATACTAAAATGTTTAAAACATTCGGGTGGCGGCGGTGGGCCGGCCACTCAAAAATGGACTTGACAAAGGAACCTCTGTGGAGGTGCCAAGCGTGTATTGGACCTGCATTTGTGTAATACTTCCTTTGTTGAATGCCTGATGAAGCAGGATTGTGCCCGTGAAACGCGTTGCGATATTGTTCGTGGAGTATGTGAATAAATTGTCTGTTTCTCAAGTGACAGCATCAAGTCCGTTTTTGAGTGGCCGGTCCACCGCCGCCACCTGAATGTTTTGAAGGGACTCCGAGCAGTGCAGAAACTATGGAAAGATGTATATCATTTTAAAGCTCTCTTTCTCCTCTTTCCAATGATATATAAACCACCGCCCTACGCCTTTTAGTTTTCTCTATTTTTGCGCTCGAAATTGCCGCGGCCGCGACTTCGAGCACGAAAATAGAGAAAACTAAAAGGCATAGGGCGACGATTTAGGGGTCGTCAGAAAGAGGAGAAAGAGAGCTTTAAAATGATATCCATCTTCCCATAGTTATATTGTATTACACAGAGCGACTTTTTCCTGCTGAATAGAGCTGCTGACTTTGAGAAAAAGTCGCCCTGTGTAATACAATATAACTATGGGAAGATGGATATAATTTTAAAGCTCTTTTTCTCCTCTTTCTGACGACCCCTAAATCGTCGCCCTATGCCTTTTAGTTTTCTCTATTTTCGCGATCGAAGTCGCGGCCGCGGCAATTTCGATCGCGAAAATAGAGAAAACTAAAAGGCGTAGGGCGGTGGTTTATATATCACTGGAAAGAGGAGAAAGAGAGCTTTAAAATGATATGCATCTTTCCATAGTTTCTGTACTGCTCGGAGTCCCTTTAAACATTTTAGTATCCTTTATCCTGTTGGTGTCTCTGTGCATCTACACATTAATCATGTTGTAAATTCACATGCGTTTTTGATGTTACACAAGTTATTGTCCTAGCCAATCTCTGCATGTTGGCAAAGGAAGTGGTACTGGAAGTCCAGCCAGAGATTATCCAGGAAAGCATTTGGGATGGTGTTGAGTTGGCAAAAGGGGAAGAAAAAAAGCATTACTGGCTAAAAGCTAGTGAGCTCTCAGGTATGGTAATGCATAGGCACTGGGATTAGGATTGAATAGTAACATTTCAGCTATAGAAGGAGTTGGACTCACGGGAACTATGCTGTGAAGAGCAAGTAACTTAACTCCCCCTGACCCTGTCAGCTTGCTCAATACTGAATTGGTGCCGAAGTGTGATGTTCATCAGTATTCAAGTGTTCTGAATTCGATCTGACAATTTCAAACAACATTACTGAGTATATTGTACTACAGCTGTCACTTAACAGGTCATGTTCAATTACAGTGGATCCCAGAATTTTGAATCTATGTAATTAAGCTGTCGGGGAATTTGGGTGCAGGGCAAAGCTGAAAAATACCTCACCCTGCTCCTGCAATAGTCAGTGCCGTGCTAATTACTGTTCCCCCTCCAGGCCCCCGTGAACTCAGGGAGAAGATGTAATTCGGCCGCCAGCTATTGCTAGCTGCCGAATTATGCTGTTTGGGCTAATTTGGGCTCTGTCTTTTGATGGTGCCCAAATTACAGTCTGAGTGCCGTTATAGCCATAATTCACATTACGGTCTATGGCGGCGCATGCCACCAAATTTCAAAAGCCCTTTTTGCCTGTCTCAAGCATTTTCTCAATAGGAAACCCAGCCACACTCTTTCCCTTCTCAATCATGACCCACCTGACAATGCTGTATCTTCAGCCATCCCAACCATGCCGCTTCTGTGCTGGCAATACACCTTCATTCTCTCCATCTAGTAATAGTTCCACTTTTGCTCAAATATAGATGCCAGTTAACTGCAATTTAGGATGCTAATAATTGCTTTGTAGTTACAGTATCTGATTTCTGGACTCACTGGGGCTCAGTATTATTATTTAGTGTCTATATAGCACTATCATAGTGCTATCAGACCATATTAGGATGCAATGGTTGAGATGGACAGGACATGTGGTTAGAATGGATGACCATAGGATCCCAAAAAGAATATTTACAAGGAGAATGGATGGAAGACCACCTGGAAGACCTAGAAAGAGATGGGCAGGTGAAGTTGACAAATATGCCAAAGAACTGCTTAAGATACGCAGCTGGAAACAGGCAGCAAATGACCGAGATGGATGGGGCAGAAAACTGAAGGAAGCCTATGCTCAAATTGGAGGATCTTTATAGCATTAGTACTAACTGTCGCTCAGAGAAGCTCACAATCTAATCCCTACCATAGTCATATGTCCATCCTAGTCTGGGCCAATTTAAGGGGAAGCCAATTAACCTATGTTTTTGTTTTTGAAAGGAAACCAGAGTAACCCTTAGCAGACACAGAGAAAACATTCAAATTCTGTGTAATTAGTGTCCTTGCTGAGACTCAAACCATGGACTGCTGCAAAGCAAAGCAAAAAAACTATCTACTATGCAACCATGCCACCCATAGAACTGCCCATAGAGCCCAAATACTGACAGCAGCCAACTCTGCTAATGCATTAGTAAAACAAGACAAAGAACCCATTTATAGCACCAAACTGGTATAGAAATAATACATTATTGTTTATTGAAAAAATGTACACACACATAAAATAAATTAAAATCACGTACCGTATATAGGATTTGAACATTACTCATTGATAGTTTATATAGAATGCAGATAATGATGCAGCAAATGAAATGACATTTATGAAGAAATAGGAATAAAACTGACAAATGTTACAGGACACACTGGCATTATGCTAAAGATATTAGTTAAGGCAATGATGTGTCTACTGCATTATCTTTCTTACTAGATCTTAAAAAGTATATTATTTTGTATAATGCAACTTTTATTTATAGTGACGATGTAAACACACAGTCAATTACCTAGTAAAATGTAAATGATTTTCTATAGTGAATTGTTAGAGGCTGTATTAGTGGGAACAATATTTTACTAAAACATTCCTATGCACATATACAGTTGGTGTATTATATTTTCATTAAAGTCTTTGCTTTATACTTGTACGAAAGTAAACAATCCCTTAGAAAGGATGTTGTAGGGTGGCTAAAAGAGCTCTTCATCTGCAAACTACCGGTAAGTCAGTATGGATGGTGTTTGCCCCTTGCGAATGCTCGTGTTAGTATTTCTGTATTCATTGCTGTGCATGTTTATGAAATATAGGGCTTGATGCACTGTACACTGGTAAATGTACTATGCGCAGGTAACACACAACAATTTTCCCAGTACTGATGTTGCAATAACACCACCCATTAACCAATTAGCACCACATGCATTACTGGGTTTCCACATGTGTTGCTATGGTGACACGTGTTATGTCATGTGTTACCATAGCAATGTGCACATTAACCCGTGAATGCGTGTTGCACTATTGGGTTAACGGGTGGTGTTCTCGTTGCATTGGTACCAGTAAAATAACCATGTGCTGCCTGTGCATGTCAACTTTACCGAGTGCATCAGGCCCATCGTGTGAATTTGCTGCCCAGCATAATGCCACTTTGTCCCATAATGTTCAGCATGACCTTTAAATTAAGGTCAACTGGGATGGAATGGACAATACAGATGGAGTTTACCATGGCAAATGCATTCACAAATGCGTGTTGGCAAATACTTGTGGGCATGTTCGTCATTCGCCTTGTGGACTGCAATGTGGACAGTTTGCTGATCACTATAATTCAGTTAAGGCCACCAATGATATGGTGATCATGGAATTTGATACTTGACAGTACAAGACAGGAAAAATAATCCACAGCCTTCAAATCACGGCTTACAGCTTTGTAGTGGATCCCCTGTTATTATCGTGCATTTGGATAGTGCTGACATCAGTACAACACTCAAAAGAGTCCATGGTCCTGTCACTAACTGTCCCTCAGTTTACAATCTAATCCCTACAATAGTCATAGTCTAGTTTTCCAATCATAGCCTAAGGACACAGCGTTTTGGGGGTTTTTTTCGGGGGGGCGGGGGAGGGGAAGAAAAATCTTCAGTTCATCTCCTGGACCGTAGGGTAAAACAGTTTTGGGCTTAGACTGTGCAAGCTTTGGAATAGGTAACTGGTAGCATGGCTATTAATTCCAGGTTTTTCACTGATGTCTTAAATCTACCAGTATGTAGCCCAGTGCATCTGGTATTGGTTTTCATTAAGAAACAGTATCAGAACCGGCTTTACTACCGAAGAATAGTACTGGTAATAAAATCACATGTAACACTTTGCCTACAGGTCTCACCAATATGTACAATGTTTGGTCTGTATGACTTTTGTTTTGGCTCTGAAAAAGTATGGATATCTGCTACTTCAGACTCAGAAAAGACAATAGATGAGTGGACAGATTGTGGGAGCAATCGGGAAATCGTTTTTATCAATGACTAGTGTCTGAATTAACATGAGGGTCTTAGCTGATCCACTCTTGCCCATGCTAGACTCTTGCCCATGTCTTCCAAAAACAATACCATGAGCCATTGCGCAAGATCTATTCACTTTGATTTCCTATCTTTTCCTATCTTTTTTTCTAATGATGTTCAACAAATTTGTGCACTATGTTCAAATTAGAGTCTATATATACTGTATATTGGAAAATATATATGTATTTGTACTGCCATCATTGACAAACTGAGCATCTTACCTAGTGAGGTGGACTTGTGTATCGAGGGATACTGTCATAAATACGTATTACTTTATTCCAAATGTATGTGTATTATTTGGCCTATTTGATTTTTCCTATTTTTTTTTTTTTACACGCAGTGTATTTTGTTTTTTTGGGGGTCTTTTGGGGTCTGAGGGTTATTAAGACCAAAACAAATGTATTGTATATGGCATATGATGGAGCTTCTTGGGCTGACTTTTTCAGGATTGTAGTGCTATCCATTTGCAACAGGCTAGTTAAATTTTCTTCACATGATAATGATTTTAAGAATTTTTAATAAGTTACATTTTATGTTATGGAATAAAGGGGAAAATCTGAAGCCAGGATATGATATAATTATGTACCACCACATTGCACATTTGTTATACATATCTATTCTTTTAAAATATGTTTTCAGTTTAGACTTTTTTTTTGGCACAAACAATTCTATTTCTTATGAATGTGATTGAATAGGACGACTGAATATCATTTTAACATGCTTTGCTTTTAACGCCTCGCTCTTAAGTCACCATCAGAATGTGCTGCATTAGCATACATGCATTACTTTTAATGGATATGGTCATTCAAAAATCTGTCGAGATGTAAGAGTATTATTGATTTGCTGTATTACTAAAACTCCTTCCCATTTCTCTGGACAGTAACAAGAACTTGACATTGAGCAACTACGCTCGATGGAGTGAAAATACTCTTTCATTGCAGTCTATATCAATTAATGCCTCCAGCAGAAAAGTCATTAGGGAAAATGAATAGGTCACATAAAAAAGACCCTTTGGCTTGATACCCTTTTCTGTGTCTCTAAGCTCCTGGTGTCATTTTAGCTGCAGAAATTGAAGTGTCTTTTTCAGTCTTACCTTTAAATGTGTCTTTGAAATTCAGTTTTAGACAGTAAACTTGTGAAAATGTGCTGTTACCATTAGACATTTTTCATGCTGTATCAAAAACTGTGTGTGACAGTGCATTTTTACTAGTGCATTTTTACCTTAATTCTTTAAATCTAATTATTATTATTATTATTAATTTATAAAGCAGAAACATATTCTATGGCACTGTACACAGTAAGAAACAAACGTGGGGTACATTATCCAGACAAATGGAATACACCAATATACAAAATTCAGAATTGGAGACAAAATACAGAATCGATACAAATTACAGAATTGGTAATTACAGTGACATAAGATGATAATTAAAATGTAAAATACATTCTAAGACACAAAAGGGGGAGAGAGCCCTGTCCTTGAAAGCTTACAATCTAAAGGATATTACATCTAAATATATTAAAATTATAAAAAAGTTATACTCAAAAGATTAATTCCTGAACAGGCTCTGTCCATAAACCAGTTTGGTACACCTTAATCTAACATACCATCTATAATATATTACCTTCTACCAATAGGCAAGTGATTTTAATGAAATTATATATCTTACAGATCCATTAACTTTACTTATTTCTCCCAGGAAACCCGTCTGTAGTTTATTAGACTGCCATCCATCTAGCAGAAATTCCTCTGAAGTTATAAGTCGCACTCCAATCATAGCCTAAGTGTTCCAACACAACTAAGGTGAATTAAAAACAAAATATATATATATTTATATATACAGGATCTTCTCAAAAAATTAGCATATTGTGATAAAGTTCATTATTTTCTGTAATGTACTAATAAACATTAGACTTTCATATATTTTAGATTCATTACACACAACTGAAGTAGTTCAAGCCTTTTATTGTTTTTCTTATTGATGATTTTGGCATAGAGCTCATGAAAACCCAAATGTCCTATCTCAAAAAATTAGCATATTTCATCCGACCAATAAAAGAAAAGTGTTTTTAAAACAAAAAAAGTCAACCTTCAAATAATTATGTTCAGTTATGCACTCAATACTTGGTCGGGAATCCTTTTGCAGAAAAGACTGCTTTAATGCGGCGTGGCATGGAGGCAATCAGCCTGTGGCACTGCTCAGGTGTTATGGAGGCCCAGGATGCTTTGATAGCGGCATTAAGCTCATCCAGAGTGTTGGGTCTTGCGTCTCTCAACTTCCTCTTCACAATATCCCACAGATTCTCTATGGGGTTCAGGTCAGGAGAGTTGGCAGGCCAATTGAGCACAGTAATACCATGGTCAGTAAACCATTTACCAGTGGTTTTGGCACTGTGAGCAGGTGCCAGGTCGTGCTTGTAGAAATCTTCATCTCCATAAAGCTTTTCAGCAGATGGAAGGGAAGCATGAAGTGCTCCAAAATCTCATGAGCTCTATGCCAAAATCATCAATAAGAAAAACAATAAAAGGCTTGAACTACTTCAGTTGTGTGTAATTAATCTAAAATATATGAAAGTCTAATGTTTATCAGTACATTACAGAAAATAATGAACTTTATCCCAATATGCTAATTTTTTGAGAAGATCCTGTATATATATATATATATATATATATATATATATATATATATATATATATATATATATATATATATATATAGTATATTTACTGGTGGCAATATTTTCATACCCTCACCTGGGTTATACTAGAGACTATTGAGAACTTTACTAAATGGACAATGAAATATTGATTATGTGGTTACCGGCTTCTTTACACGCCAGGACCCATATGCAATTCACTTTTTCTCCAAAATTTTCTCTTAGTTGATATTTTTACAACTTGTCATAAAATGCCTTTTAAGTCACCAGCAAGCAAGAAAATACTCAAACTAAATTGGATAGCACTTTTTCAACTTTTGGGTGCTTTTTAAATTGTAAAATGCTGAAAATTTAGTTTACAGAGAGGATGAAAATTATCTCCTAGGAGATAACTCAGGGGAAAAAAATGATTTGCATATGGGCCCTTTGGAGATACATTTTCATCTTCATTTTAAAATCACTTTTTGATACTTGAGATTGAAAAAGTACCAAAAAGTGAATGAAAAAGTGCTATCAAAATTACTCTGAGCATTTTGGGGTTGATTCATTAAACTGAGCTGTTAAAGCAGCACAGCTTAAAGATAATCTGTATTGTTAAAATTGCACAAAAGTAAACATACCAGTGCGTTAGGGGACATCTCCTATTACCCTCTGTCACAATTTCGCCGCTCCTCGCCGCATTAAAAGTGGTTAAAAACAGTTTTAAAAAGTTTGTTTATAAACAAACAAAATGGCCACCAAAACAGGAAGTAGGTTGATGTACAGTATGTCCACACATAGAAAATATATTCATACACAAGCAGGCTGTATACATCCTTCCTTTTGTATCTCAAGAGATCATTTGTGTGTTTCTTTCCCCCTGCAGCTATCTTCCACTGAAGTGTCAGGCTGTTTCTTCCTGCAGAGTGCAGACAGCTCTGCCTGTATGTAATTTCTCAGTATGTGAAAGCCCAGCCAGCTCAGAGGAGGATTTATCCAGCTTGTAAAAGATAAGAGAGAAGAGAGAAGCTGCCCTAATCTAAATAATACACAGGCAGTGTGCAGAGAGGGGCCTGGAGGGGGGGGAGATGCATCACAGAACCACAACACTGAAGAACTTGGCAGCCTTCCAGACACAGGCTGACAAGTCTGACAAGAGAGAGATAAGTTGATTTATTACAGAGATGGCGATAGTAGAACGTGCTGCAGTAAGCCAGAACACATTAGAATAGCTTTTGGAACTTGTAGGATAATAAAAAACAGGATGCAATTTTTGTTACGGAGTCTCTTTAATGAGAGGAGTGCATGCTCAGTGCGTGCTATGCTGTACTAGTGCAGAGTAGCGTGCGCTGCTAACTTACGGGCGCTCCATCTAAGTAATGGCACTCCACTGAACCCGCCATGAGCCCCGGTGAGTCCAGTGGCTTTAATGGATGTGATCCCTGCACTTTGATTGGCCCAATAGGCTGGTGGTGTAAAAGGCATTTTATTGACAAGTTGTGAAAATATCACCTAGGATTAAACTCAGGAGAAAAGGTGAATTGCATATAAGCCCTGCTGTGCAAAATTTTTGCATTAGAACGTGGTTGTCTTGGATTTATTATGTAAGTAAATATTTCACTGCGGGGTTGTCCATGCTAGGGCCATAACTCAAAACACAGATTTTTTTTTTGTTGTTGTTGTGATGAGGCCTTTACAAGTGGAGAATTAAAGTGTTTTAAAGTTCCTTATGTGGCAATCAGAACTCCATCCATTTGTGGGCCTCTATCAGCAAAATGGCAATAGCAGCAAAAGTGGCAAACAGTTAAAAACTGCAAGGGTAATGTGACCAAACCAAAAAAGAAGAACACAGAGACAATGGGAGCCCAAATGGTTCAGTATGTCACAAGAAGAGAGATGGAAAAAATTGGATTAGAGCAGTCACAAAGGAAGGTTCTACCAGGCTCTGATACAACTCTGGCACTTTGTTTGGCCTGAGGAAGTAGGTGCAGACCCACAAAATGTGTTGCCTATGCTTATTAAAATCCATCTTTATATGAACTTGTTGTTATTGAGATAAGCCACCTCCGTTTTTCTATTTTAGCTGTTTTTAACTCTTACTCTTACTTCTGGGTGCCTCTTAACCCCTTTGTTCTTCCTATTAAGACACAGATACCCTTTAAAGGTGAACTGAAGTAAGAGGTATACGGAGGGTGCCATATTTATTTTCTTTTAATCAATACCAGTTGCCTGGCAGCCCTGCTGGTCTATTTCTCTGCAGTAGTGTCTGAATAAAACCAGAAACAAGCATGCAGCTAGTCTTGTCAGATCTGACTTTAAAGTCTGAAACACCCGATCTGCTTCATGCTTGTTCAGGGGCTATGGCTAATAGCATTAGAGGCAGAGGATCAGCAGGGCTGCTAGGCAACTGGTATTGCTTAAAAGGAAATAAACATGGCAGCCTCCATATGCCTCTCTCTTCAGTTCCCCTTTAACAAATTGTAAAACAAAAAAAGTAAAAAAAAATTCCCTTTTAAGCTTTATAATTATTTCGTTTTTCCTTGCCCTTTGCTTATTTTAAACCCATTCCTTACTAAAATAGGTTTGTAATTCCTTTTCATCTGCCGTATTTTAAATCTATTCTCTTTATAACAGCTTTTAGCATGCAATATCCTGTTCTATTTTACTGCTGTTAAAATATACATATTTCTAACTTTACACTTCCAGTCTATGATCAGGCAATAATTGCACAACTGCATTGTAGAATGCTTACAGCAAAAAAAATCCTATGTGCCACAAAACTTACGCTCGGTGATTGAAGGCGGTATGGCCTTTATGCCAGCTTCCATTAAAATGATGGGTGTGTGTTACTCTGTGACAGCATTACATTGATTAATGATATAATTATTTTAACCTGCCAGGAATTCTTGACAATATGTATTCTGTGTTTTTTTTTTCAATGGCTGTTTTTACTTCTTTAGTTATCAGAATACAAATTTATTGCTTCAATATTTTTCACAATTGGCACATCACTTCATTATGTCTGAAGCAAGGAAATATAACAGCCATCAAAAGTTATGAGTTCCTTTAAAATTGATATCCCACATAGAAGTTGGAAGCAGGAGCATAAACCCATACACATTTAGAATAAAATATTAAAGCGAGGGAATATGGTATACTGTATAGAGTTATGTGTAGTATAAGATATTTGAATTTAAATAATTTAGCATGGGCTGGGGTGTAAGTGTGTAGCAGTCTGCATTGAAAATCACTTTTATTTTAGGGGCATCTTAAATATTAAAATTATATTTATACAAGTGCGGCTCGGTTTTTGCCAGAGTTGAATTTAAAAGGGGTTTTTGCAAATCAATTTACATTAATTAAAATAACTTCCCACTGAGAATTATAATAATTTGTATAGTTGTGTCTTATTACATATTTGTCATCTTGAGTAGCTTACTAGGGTGAATGAATAAAGGATCCTATGTAAAAGGGAGACACCGAGAGCCCAATATAGTGTAGTATGTACAGGATAATGTGTAAATGGTAATCAGTGAGATAAATAGGCAACCACTGTATATGCAGGTGAGGAGATTAGACCTGTCCTCACTCAGGATTAAGATGTCACTCTCTGTAGATTGGAAAGGTAGGGGTAGGTCACCCCTCCACCAGGGGTGGACACAGTGTTTTTGCTAGAGAACAGAGGCGCCAGCAGGATAAAAATTGATAAAAACTTTGAAATTGCTAGGGAGGCAGTGGTGGACTTACCTCCGGAAAGCAGACACGAACAACTGTCTGAATCAAACAATTGAATTTATTAAGAGTACCCTAAGAAATGCAACGCGTTTCGCAGGCACAGCCCGCTTCATCAGGCAATAAGGTAGGAGACAAAAAACAGTAGCTTGGTAGACACACGAACCTCTTTTTTATACAGACTCTGAGTTTAGATCAGGGTTACATTCTAGAAACAGCAAACTCAAATTTAACATCATTTAAAAAAGACATATTTTTGTTTGAGTCAATAGAGAATTCTATAATTAAAGTGGACCTTAACTCTTGCACAGGACAGAAGGAATACATAGAGAAATGCACCCTGTATGTATTTAGAGAGTTTAGCCTGTCTAATTCACCCTCATCTGTGACTAATACCCACTGTAATGTGATCTCTTTAGCTGTGCCAGCTGACTGCCATGGCAGAGTAGCTAGTTGGTGAACACAGGATGTTAACCCTATGTCTGATTCCATGAAAACAGGAAGAAGACACTGAAGATTTACTGCAGGATTTGTATGTAACAGCTGTAACAAAGAAATGCTTTTCTTTCAAGGTTATTACTCTGTTGCATTAGGGATGGTCGGAAATGCCAATTTCCGATTCCACTGAAATTCTGATTTCTGCCAGTGCCAATTCCCGATTTTCCATTTTTCAGATTTCTGTTTTTTTCTGATTTCCCGATTTCTGTTTTACAATTTTCCGATTTCCAAGGAGTATTTTATTTATCAATTTGTGCATCAGAGAATGCAAAAAAATCAGAAATCAGAAAAACAATCTTGTGATTGGTCTTAGTAATCCAATTTTTTCAGAAAATGTCTGCATTCTCTGATTGGTCTAATGCTTTTGAGTCCTGTGATTGGACTAAAATGATTGAGCTGCGGTGATACATTTTCGGAAATGCGGACATTTCAATTCTACAGAATCTGAGTGAGCATCCCTATGTTGCGTATCTTTTAGAGTGGAGGAGAAGTTCTGCCTATATCCCTGTAAAAAAAGAGCGGTGGCCACATCTAAGCAACTTTACTTTTTCTCCAGCATCAGTTGAAAATGGCTCCAGAGCCATCAGTGTGAAAAGGGCTCTACCATAGACTTCAATGTTATTTGTGTGATTAGTGGCTATTTATGGTGAAAAGGGCTCCCATCATTATATATTGCTATACCATGTTTATATCGGCTATAACATGAAAATAAAGGACCGAATTTCAATTACGTTTACTTTATATGCCCTTAATATAATAATGGCTATATTTTTACAACTGCATTTTGGCCTCATAGTTTCATTTTATGTGCGACTACTAGAATCCACACAAAATTCCAGTTGATTTGATTAAGCCAAATACCGGTTATAGCTTTACCAGTTATATGTTTTCAATAGTGCACCTACAAAGATCAGTTTGAATACCGTTTATATTTTTGAACTATGCGGCTACAACAATCTCACTGAATACTGTTTGCATCATTAACCTCTTGAAGACCACGCTGTTAAACCCCCTAGTGACCAGCCAATTGTTTGTTAATAGGGCCACTGCAGCTTTAAGGCCACGCTGCAGGACCGCAAAACACAGCACACAAGTGATCCTTCCCCCTTTTCCCCCCACTAACAGAGCTTCCTGTTGGTGGGGTCTGATTATCCCCTTCAGTGTTTATTTTTTTTATAAATAGTATTATTATTATTTTTTCTTTTTAAATAAAAATGTGTATTTATTTATTTTTTGAACAGCCCAACCAACCCTCCCCCCGCTGGTCAATCATTGTGATCCGCTGTCATAGACTTCAGCCTATGACAGCGGATCACCGCCGACACTCTGGAGGGGACAGCCGTGACACACGGCTGTCCCCAATACAGAGCTGCCTTAGATCGCAGCTCTGTACTGCCCTAATAGACGGCGGTGTCGCCATCTAAAAGAGCTCTGCCCCCGAGCAGGAGATGCGCGCACAGCCTGCCCACAATCTCCTGCTAGCCCCATAGAAGACCGTTCACGCCAATCAGCGTGGAGCGGTCCTGGGGCTGCGACACTGCCGCAATGTGGATACAACAATCTCGCCAAATACCAGTTATATCCTTCAAAAATTGTGACTACAACAATATCACTGAATACCATGGTTAATGTTAGTCACCATCATGGGGGATTAAGGTTAGGCATCCAGGGGTAGGTTTAACCACTTGAGGACTGTAGGCTTACACCCCCTAGTGACCAAGCTATTTTTTTACAATTCAGGCCACTGCAGCTTTAAGGGGTCACTGCAAGTCCATACAACTCAGTACACAAGTGATTTCCTTCCCACCCCCCTTTTTTGCCCACCAATAGAGCTTTCTGTTGGTGGGCTCTGATCCCTCCCGGCATGTTTGTTTGTTTTTTTATTTATTTATCTCCTATTTATTTTTAAATACAATTTCCCTCACTCCCCCGCCAGCCAATCACAGTGATCAGCTGTCATAGGCATCAGCCTATGACATTCAATCACTTCTGTGCCTCCCAGGGGACAGCTATGTCACATAGCTGTCCCCAGTACAGCGCTGCCGTAGATTGCAACGCTGTCCATCGAACATTGCTGGGAGACTGATGATGGAGCAGAGCTGCATCATTCAAGCGGAGATGCGCGATCTCCTGCAAAACCCTGCCTTAGGACTTCACGCCTAACTGCAGCCATTGTTACACTGTTAATGGCAGGGTTCTCAAACTTTGCACAGTTGGCACTGGGTGACTGGGATTAATATTCAGAAAAGTGGGTGGAGCCTACAAACGCCAATCAAAATTCACCTATTGATTTTCAAGAGAAATATTTAATTGCTGCCATTGCACTGTTAATGGCACAAGCCTCAAACCTGGTACAGTTGGTCATTGGGTGACTGGGGTTGAAATTCAGAAAAGGGGGTGGAACCACAAACAGCCAATCAGATTTGTTTCATTTAAATGAAAATATTTGATGCCAAAGACTGCAAAGCTCACAAACTAGGTCATTGAGTAATTGAGTAATTGTGTGTTAGAGTTAAAAAAAAGTGGGCGGAGTCAACACCAGCCAAATAGATACCCGGGCAATGCCAGGTCATCAGCTAGTGTATTATAATGTCTGTGCTGTTATATTGTCACGTATTCATTAAAGGACAACTGTAGTGAGAGGTATATGAAGGCTGCCATATGTATTTCCTTTTAAGCAATACCAGTTGCCTGGCTATCCTGCTTATCTGCTGCCTCTAATTAGTGATGTCGCGAACCTCTGATTTTAAGTGCGCGAACCGCAATAGACTTCAATAAGGAGGCGAACTTTGAAAAATAGAAAAAATTCTACCGGCTGGAAAAATGATAAAAAACATGTTTCAAGGGATCTAATACCTGGAGGCAGACATGATTGAGTGAAATACACATCAAAGTCCCAGGCAAAAATCTAGAATTCACATAAACCCCTATTTTATGGTCAATTTTCAATTACAGGCCTACTCTGCTCTCTTTCTCCCCCTCTACCTATCTGCCAGGGAATTATAGTATTTCAAAAGCCAGCTTACATACCGTGGCTGGGAATTGAACACAGGTCTCACTGTGTGGTGGGCAAGTGCCTTAACCGCTGTACCACCAACACTACTAACTGAAGCTAGCCTAGCATGTACCATTTCTGCTCAATCCAAGAGAAAAATTAGACAAGACAAATAACATTTATATCACGCTTTTCTCCTGGCGGACTCAAAGCACCAGAGCTGAAGCCACTAGGGAAACACTCTATAGGCAGTAGCAGTGTTAGGAAGACTTACCTAAGGTCTCCTACTGAATAGGTGCTGGCTTACTGAACAGACAGAGCCAAGATTTGAACCCTGGTCTCCTGTGTCAGAGGCAGAGCCCTTAACCCATTATTTTTGGAGTAGGGTCTGTTCCACCAGGTTTGAAGGACAGGTTTAGCTGTGTGTCATCGGCGTAGCAGTGGTACGTCAGGCCATGTCGTTGGAGAAGTGTACCGAGTGGCAACATGTAGATTGCAAACAGCAGAGGGGATAGGATTGATCCTTGTGGCACTCCGAATTGTAGAGGTGCAGGTTTGGACATTATTAGAGATGTCGCGAACCTCCGATTTTCGGTTCGCGAACCCTGTTCGCGAACCTCCTCGAAAGGTTCGGTTCGCGAAAAAGTTCGCAAACCACAATACACTTCAATGGGGAGGCGAACTTTGTAAAAAAGAAAAAATTCTGACACCTAGAAAAATGATGGAAAACATGTTTCAAAGGCTCTAATACCTGGAGGCAGACATGATTGAGTGAAATACACATCACTGCTGGAGGACCCGCCCACCCTCCCTCCTCCAAGCTAGGTCCTTATACCATTTGACTCAGTTGTCTGCCTACACTAATTAGTTATGGGACAGCTGCTACACACTCTGCTAGGGAGATTTTAATTAGCCTCTTGTGGGCTCCCTCCTCCCTCCTCCCCTTCTACCGGAGGGAGGAGGGTCTCATCTGCCAGGGAATTCCAGTATTTCAAAAACCAGCTTATATACCATGATAGGGATTTGAACCCAGGCCTCAGTGTATGGTAAGCAACTAACATATCCATTGTACCACCAACACTACTAGCTGAAAGTAGCTGAAAGTAGCTGAAAGTAGCTGAAAGTAGCCTAGCATGTACCATTTATGCTTAATGCAAGAGAAAAATTAGACAAGACAAATAACATTTATATCACACTTTTCTCCTGGCAGACTCAAAGCACCAGAGCTGCAGCCACTAGGGCACACTCTATATAGGCAGTAGCACAGATATGTAGCCAGACATGGCCTTGTATTTTGTGTTCAACAGTTGTCAAGAGAAAAATTAGACAAGATAGCAGTGTTAGGAAGACTTGCCTAAGGTCTCCTACTGAATAGGTGCTGGCTTACTGAACAGAGAGAGACGAGATTCGAACTCTGGTCTCCTGTGTCAGAGTCAGAGCCCTTAACCATTACACCATCCAGCCACTGCTTAAGGATTTGTAGCCAGACATGGCCTTGCCTTTTGTGTTCAACAGTTGTCCAAAGAGAACCCCAGATAGCCAGGCACTGTACCACCAACACTACATGCTGAAGCCAGCCTAGCATGTACCATTTATGCTCAATCCATTTATGCTCAAAAATACAAGAGAGAGAGAGAGAGAGAGAGAGAGAGAGGGATGGATCTACCTGGCTATCTGGGGTTCTCTTTGGACAACTGTTGAACACAAAAGGCAAGGCCATACCTGGCTACATATCCTTAAGCAGTGGCTGGAGGTGTAATGGTTAAGGGCTCTGCCTCTGACACAGGAGACCAGGGTTTGAATCTCGGCTCTGTCTGTTCAGTAAGCCAGCACCTATTCAGTAGGAGACCTTAGGCAAGTCTTCCTAACACTGCTACTGCCTATAGAGTGTGCCCTAGTGGCTTCAGCTCTGGTGCTTTGAGTCCGCCAGGAGAAAAGCGTGATATAAATGTTATTTGTCTTGTCTAATTTTTCTCTTGGATTGAGCAGAAATGGTACATGCTAGGCTAGCTTCAGTTAGTAGTGTTGGTGGTACAGCGGTTAAGGTACTTGCCCACCACACAGTGAGACCTGGGTTCAATTCCCAGCCAATGTGAGTTGGCTTTTATGCTACAAATCCTTAAAGGGAACCTAAACTGAGAAGGATATGGATTTTTCCTTTTAAAATAATACCAGTTGCCTGCATCGCCTGCTGATCCTGTGTCTCTAATACTTTTAGCCACAGCCCCTGAACAAGCATGCAGATCAGGTGCTCTGACTGAAGTCAGACTGGATTAGCTGCATGCTTGTTTCAGGGTGTGATTCAGCCACTATTGCAGCCACAGAGATCAGCTGGACTGCCAGGCAACTGGAATTGTTTAACAGGAAACATCCATATCACTCTCAGTTAAGGTTCCCTTTAAGCAAACTAATGTTTCTCTTGGATTGAGCAGAAATGGTACATGCTAGGCTAGCTTCAGTTAGTAGTGTTGGTGGTACAGCGGTTAAGGTACTCGCCCACCACACAGACCTGGGTTCAATTCCCAGCCACGGTATGTAAGCTCGCTTTTGAAATACTATAATTCCCTGGCAGATGAAACCCTCCTCCCTCCGGTAGGAGGTAGGAGGGTGGAGGGTAGGAGGGTGGAGGGAGTAATATACAAGAGCCTAATTAAACTCTCCCTAGCAGAGTGTGTGTAGCAGCTGTCCCTTAACTAACTAGTGAAGGCAGACGAGTGAGTAAAACAGCACAAGGACCTTGCTTTTAATAAGGAGGGGGGGGGGCTCCAGGCGTGAGTGCAGTCTGATTAGCAACAATATGCCTGCTGACTGTGATGTAGAGGATCAAAGTTCTGCTCCATAGAGTATTATGGGGCGAATTGAACTTCCGCAAAAGTTCGCCATTGCATGGCGAATGCGAACCACCGAAGTTCGCCTGGAACCATTCGCCGGCGAACCGTTCGCTACATCTCTACCTCTAATACCTTTAGCCATAGACCCTGAACAAGCATGCAAAATATCAGGCGTTTCTGACATTATTGTAATACCTGACAGTATTAGCTGCATGCATGTTTTTGGTGTGATTCAGACACTTCTGCAGCCAAATAGATCAGCAGGGCTTCCCGGCATCTGGCATTGCTTAAAAGGAAATAAATATGGCAGCCTCCATATACCTTTCACTACAATTATTCTTTAAGTAGATTTAAGCAAGTCACGACCATAGGTAACCACTTTGCATATAAAACACTCCACTAATGAATGATTATTTAGCCTACAATGTGAGCGGAGCTTGCTTTTGGTTTGTAATTTACTTTGTTTAGGCAGTTTTCATTTTTCAATTTCTTGTAGCTCCAGTAGACAGATTTTAGATTTAAAAACCCAAGTAACGCTAAGAATAGGAGACAAAAAGAGCACCAGGAGCACGAATAGTGTAGTATTTCTGGGAAATGGGAGATGTAAAGAAACAACAACTACTCACAAATGTGGGTTGCTTATAGCATGTGGAGAAGGATTGCCTTCACTCGGCTATGATAACTCGATTGAGTCAACATGGGTTGTGCTTCAGAAAAAGCAAAGGACCAATGGATATAGTTGCAGAGGTAACCCACATTTTAATTCCCTAAACCGAAGCTACACAGCTCAGACACTGTCTCATATTGTCCCGAGGAAGCAGGCAGGTCCTATGAAACACTTGTCTTGTTATTGGTATCTAACAAAAAAAAATTCTAACCTTTTACCGCAAGGTAATGCTGGGTACACACGATGAGATTTCCCGTTCGATTCCCGGATCGATTCGATTAAATCAAACATGTTCGATTGGATTTCGATCGTTTTTTCCATCGATTTTGCATACCTATCATGAAAAAATCGATCGAAATCCAATCGAACATGTTTGATTTAATCGAATCGATCCGCAAATCGAACGGGAAATCTCATCGTGTGTACCCAGCATTAGACTGTTCCTATTACTTACCTCCATTCACTACACATTGTATCACAATTGGGTGCCTCCTCCCATCTTGCATTCATTTTTCAACAATTAACAAAAACTTGGTTCATAGTTGTGTACTGAATTAATAACACTCTCGTGTCGTATCGAGGTGAAGTCATCTGAAAAAGTTTTTTGTTTTTTTTTTCATTTCAACCACTGAGATAAAAGCTACGGTTTAGCTAAAGTTTTTGAAACAAATACATCAACATATGAGATGAGACTGGCCCAAGGCCCCATTTTTCCCACCTTCTGTACCATTGACATTAAAGTTTTCCCAATGGCTGATCACACAATGTTTATCTTTCTCATCAGCAATTAATTATTGAAGATAAGCCGTAAGCTTCACGTCTTCACACCTCACTGTGATAACACCTTTATTTGAAATAATGAGATAAAAATGCTACTTTACTTAAGCCGTGATTTACAAGAATAGACGACTTGTTTGGAGATGTAATTGATCTTAAACTATATTAATGGATGTCAAAACTCATTAATAGCTGAGAGTTTAGATATTAAACTTTATTATTCCAAGTCTATAGATGCAGATTTGGCCGGGATCCTTCACATTAGTAATGATAAAACCTGTTTGGTTCATTATCTCACAATTACCACTGGGTCACTTTTCAATGCACACAAATAGGAAGATGGTGCCAGATCTGCCAGTAGCCCCAGGTGTTCCATTCAGACGCTTTAATCAGGGATGAAAGGAATACGGATCAACATAAGCGTGTGACGGTCAGAGGAGACGATTTCAAATTTGACTCAACATTGACTGCTTCATGTGGTTTCCTTGCTTTATAGAACCGTTAGAAATGAATTTGTTGTTCCAATATACTGTACATCTACATGGCTTAAAGGACCTCTATTGCGAAAAATTAAAATTTAAAATACATGAAAACACATAAATAAAGAGTACATTTCTCCCAGAGTAAAATGTGCTATGAATTACTTTTCTCCTACGTTGCTGTCACTTACAGTAGGTAATAGAAATCTTCTAGAACTGAGAGTTTTTGGACTAGCCCATCTTTTCATGGGGGATTATCAGGGTTTTATTTTCACAAGCACTTAGTCAACGGCAGTTGCTCAGTCCAACTGCTAAAATAGTGTATAAACAGATGTGTGTGTGTGTGTGTGTGTGGGGGGGGGGGGGGCTGCATCTTTATATCGATCCTTTCCAGGGAGTGCTTTTATAAAGAATAAATAAAATACTGAGAATTCATTTTAACCTCTAGCTGTCCCAGGACTGCCTAACGCCGATCGGCATAAAGTCCTGAGCCGAGGATTTGCAGGAGATTGCGCGCCAATGTGCTCCGCTCCGTCATCAGTCTCCCAGCAGCGATAGCTGCTAGGAGACTGTTAGACGGCGTCTATTTAGTCTGCACAGCACTGGGATCTAAAGCAGTGAAGTTCTTGGGACAACCATGATGTGACACGGCTGTCCCCTGGGTGTTAAGACAGTGATCCGCTGTCATAGGCTGAAGGCTATGATGGCCGATCGCACTGATTGACTGACGGGGGGAGGGAGGGTAAAAGAAAAAATAGGCAGATTTGATTTATTAATAAAATAAAGACATAATTATTTATTAAAAAAACAAACATCCTGGGAGCAATCACAGCCCACCAACAGATATCTCTGTTGGTGGGCAGAAAAGGGGATGGGAATCACTTGTGTGCTGAGTTGTGCGGCCCTGCAGCAAGGCCTTAAAGCTGCAGTGGCCTACTTTGTAAAAAATGGCCTGGTCACTAGGGAGGTTTAAGCCCGTGTTCCTTAAAGGGTACCTAAACTGAGAAGGATATGGATTTTTCCTTTAAAAAAAACAAAAACAAAAAAAACAGTTGCCTGACTCTGCTGCTGATCCTTTGTCTCTAATACTTTTAGCCACAGCCCCTGAACAAGCATGCAGAACAGGTGCTCTGACTGAAGTCAGACTACATTAGCTGCATGCTTGTTTCAGAGGTGTGATTCAGCCACTACAGCTTCAAATACACCAGCAGGACAGCCAGGCAACTGGTATTGTTTAAAAGGAAACATCCATATCCCTCTCAGTTTAGGTTCCCTTTATGTGGTTAAAGAGATGGGCTAGTCAAAAACCTGTCAGTTTGGTCAGATTTCTACTAATTACTGTAAGTGAAAGCATCATAGGTGAAAAGCAATGTATAGCTCATTTTATTCTGGAGGAAACATACTTTTTATTTGTATGGGTTTACATGTATTTCAAATTTTCCAATTTTTTGCAATAGTGGTCCTTTACGTTTGACTTATTTTTTTGAGCATTTTTATGTTAAAGTGAACTTACAGACTAAAAATCTACTCAGCAGCACTGAAAAGGCTTGTTGTTTCTTTAACAGTTTCACAGCATCAGGACTGTTTTTCTTGCCCAAGCCTCATTTTTAGCTGAACAGAAGATAAGCTCCGCCCTATAAAAGAAATATACCCAGGCATTTTTCCCCTGATGCTGTGCAAAGCATGATGGGATTTCTGATGTTGTTTTCTTTCTGCTGTTTTGGCGCAATTTTCTTTTTTAAATTTTGAATTTGAGATTTGAAGCCTAGCGCACGCAGCTGGGAAGGGTGATTAGGACACAGGCCAGTTGGAACTGTGACTCATGTTCCCTGTCACCTTTATTCAACCAAAAAGATGGCTGCCCTCATAAAATCACAAACATTTGCCTGTTTTTTTTAAAACAGGGTGGGTAAGAGATTATATTACCTATCTATTTTAATTAGCATAACTAATGTAACTTAATGACAGCATGTTTGTTTAGGCTGAAGTTCCCGTTTCAGGTATATCTGAGAATATGACTTTTACTTTCTGAGTAAATGGAGAACCCTTCTCCTTAGTTAGCTACAACTCATGGTGCGTGAGGTCGAGTAAACACATGTTCATGTCTGATAGCGTATCATTATGTTTGGACAAATGTTCATGCTTTTTGTTCGATTTTTATATTTCAAGGAGATGTATAATAGGGATGGTTGCAAATGCTGATTTTCGATTCTGCAGAATGTCCAATTTCTGCCAATGCTGATTTCCGATTCTGCAAATCGGATTTTTTGGTTTCCAAGCACCCCTTTTTTTTGTTATTCGTTTTTTGCATACTCTGATTGGCCAAATACTTGGACCGATCAGAGAATGCAGAATTTTACTCACGGTCTGGAAGAGCAGACAGAAAGCGTTACACCCTGCCCTGATGGACACCGGCTTCCACCGGTTCTAGCAAGTCGTCAACACGTATATTGTTGATATCTGGATACAGGACTTTTTCTGCTTTTCCAGACTGTATTTCCCTACTCTATGCGGATAATCTGAGCATCTGGGAGGATACTATAGTGCTATGTCTGTATGATATTGTGGTTTATCTCCATCTTCATGGATATTTCCTTGCACTTTAATGCCTCTGAAGAAGTAGCAGTAATGCTACGAAACGTGTTTTAGGACACTGATTGTACAGTTTATTTTGACATGATCATGGAATCCATGTTTCCTTGATGGTCATGTACCTGACTTTTACAAATGTTCAATAAATGTTACATTTTATATTTTATAGATCTGCACACTGGCCTAAAAACCCTACCCTTTTTTTTGTTTCCTTATTGTACCTCAATAACAAACCACTCACAGCTATGTTATTGTCTTCCATTGTTCAGTAAAAAAAAGAAAAGAAAATCCAGGAAAACATAATTTAAAAAAAATAAATAATAATGTCTCATTGGCATAACCATAAATACGTCTGCATTACTGAAGCCAAATGACTTAAAAAAAAATAGGTATGATCACTGCCAGAATACTGTTATGTATTTGTCATGTCTTCCTATATTTTGTGATGGAGGAAACCATGGTCAGGTATACAGTGCCTCTAAAATTTGGTGTTACAAATCAATTAAATCAGCAAGATATTCTTCAAAAGATGTGAATATACACCTTGATGTCTGTCTGCAAAAGACGCCTACGCGTTTTTTTTTTCAGGAGTGTCTCCGCCGGGGCTGACCCCTTGTTTACACAAACATGACACACCCTGCCACCTCACTTTCTGGAACATGGCAGACCACAAAAGCTCTGTTTATTTCATTTAACTTATCTTGAACTGTATTGTGTAAACAGAAATACACTGCAATGTCATATCCTTTGAAATCTTTTTATAACCATTCTCTCTGTTATTTGTACAACTAATCCCATGCATTAAAGTAAAGACATGTAACCTTGTACATCCACTGAGTTAACTGCAAAAGAGCTCCTTAAAATAGACAGGATTGTTGTTTCTTTCTACTTTTCTGTTACGTACATGTGTATAGGTATAGTATTGTACCATGTTAGCCACCAGTAAAAACAAACCGTTTTGACAGTGAATGAAAGGCTTTATGTAATTCCCTAAGGGCAGCCTTTAACCAAAATCACAGAGACCCCAGCAACCAGGATCTAAGGCAGGTATGTCAAACTGGTCCTACGAGGGCCGAGATCCTCACACATTTTTGACACAGCTCAAATGAATTGAAGGGTCTGAATCAGAAAAGGTGTGGTCCATCAGGTAGAACACATTCCTCTCTCTCTCAGTCCATCCCAAACACTGGTATGGATCTGGCCCTCCAAGGCCTGGAGTTCGACACATGTGATCTTAGGGAAGCCCATGACCACCTACAAAGGCAATACAGAGGTATCCTCAGATGGAAAAATCTGAACCACATCTCCCACAAACTCTAACATCTGAAGGACTCCCTCCAGGACAACTTATTCTAGGAGACCTGGAAGCATATCGGCACAAAGCCCAAGAAACACCCTTTCCACATCCAAAATGGTCACATCTAACTCCAGTATTTCAAGGACCTCTACAAAAATATGCAGAACAAAAAACAAATAGCCAAGAGACCCCCCTGATGTTGTAATTAAGGCATCTAGCATGTGTTCACGTGTCCCATGAGATGACCTCGAAGTCAGTTACATCGGCTTTCTAAATGACACTGATGGACGAGCAAATTGTTTTTTTAACTCACCCTGTATATTAGTACTTTTTCTACCACCTCCACAGAAACAGTACACGCTGCCTGGCTACACCCAAGCAATGTGTCTGTATAGGATTCATTGCTCAGAGTGTCTGCCTAAGGGTGTCCGAATTTCGGCATTGATGTCCTGTAGATTTGATCATAATTATTGAATCTGACAGATATCAATGCTGTAATATGTCCACCCGATCAATTGTTTTCATCAATTACAGGAGAAAATTGGTGAAAAGGATCAATCGAACATACTGGAAAATCTTGGTTGCAAGGGCTTGATTGGGTGCATGGTGTTAATGGTGTTCAATCCTCTAACAACCGAGTGACCCCCGGCCAGTGTTCCCCCAAGTGTATGTGTACCTCCCATGTACCTGTCCTGTCAGCATGACTCCTCACCTCCTTTGGTGTCTGGAGTCTTTTTGAATTGTCAACCTGTACCACGTGACACTGACCCATGTACTGATGACACTACATGTGCCAGTGTCACATGCTACAAGAGCTTGCAGTGACAATTCAAAAAGATGCCAGATATTGTAGAAGGCAAGGATTCTCGCCGGCATGACAGGTGAGCCTTTAACACCCACCACAAGCTGGACATTTTTCTGCAGGCAAGTAATCCCTCTCTGATCAGATTAGATCAGAGAGGGATCTATCTGATAGTCTATCATGTGGCAGATCGACAAGGACTTCCAAGGTCACAAAACAAGTGTAGTTTTACTTACCTGGGGCCTCTTCCAGCCTCTAGATTCATTTGTGTCCCTCACCACAGCTCCGGTCCTCTCCGGGTCCCACTGGCAGACTCTAAGGATTGCTGACCCCAGTGGGGCTCGCACATGAATGCTCTCATGACATCGGGAGCGTACTGCACCTGCTCAGTACTACTGCACAGGTGCAGTACACTCCAGTGCCGTGGGCGTGTTCTTACGCTGGACAGGCAAACGCCCACGCATGCACAGACGACGCTGACTCATTGAGGGTCTGCAATCCTTAGAGGTTGCCAGCGGGACCCCGGAGAGAATCAGCGATGTAGTCCTGGGGCTGGCTACTGCAGGAGATCACGCGCGGATGCATGTGCATCTCTGCATGAATGATAGATCTCCGCCTCCAGTCTCCCAGCGGCAAACGCCGCTAGGAGACTGTTAGATGGCAAAACCGCCATCTACTTACTTGGTACAGCGCTGCAATCTAAGGCAGCGCTGTACAGGGGACAGCTGTGTCACTCGACTGTCCCCTCCACAGTCTCCAAAGTGATCCCCTATGATAAGCTGAAGCCTATCACAGCCCATCGCGCTGATTGGCTAGCTGGGGGAGGGAGGGAGAGGGACAAAAAAAATATTCATTTTTATTTAAAAATAAAAGATAATAATATTTATAAAAAAATAAACAAACATCTGGAGGGCGATCAGACCCCACCAACAGAAAGCTTTGTTGGTGGGGAGAAAAGGGGGAGGGGATTACTGGTGTGCTGAGCTGTGTGGCCCTGCAGCTTGGCCTTAAAGCTGTAGTGGCCAATTTAGTGAAAATTGGCCAGGTCTTTGAGGGGTTTAACAATGCGGTCCTCAAGTGGTTAAGGGTGAAGCACAATCTTTATGGACAACACTAATTGAAGGTGCATACTCACTTTTAATTCCAAAATTACTAAACTGGTTCACATATGCAGATAGCCCTATGTCACAAAAAAGCAATATGCAGATGTGATTTGGTTTTTTTTACTACAATACAAAGTGAAGTTAGCTTGGAGCTGATGTAAGTGTTCCCTAATTGCACCAGATTGCATTAGCAGCAACTGCAGCAGGCGATTTGTAGCTCTTACTAATAGAGTACAAATGACACAACACATAGGGTGATCTGACATTTCTCTGACTTCCTTCATTTGCATAGACACATGTTCAACCTCTGGGACTGATAAATTATTATAGCGAGACAATCAGCACTACAGGAGTGGCAATCTCCATATTTTCCTTGTGACAGATTTATTTTAAACACCTCTACGTTTAAGCTTAACTTTAATATGACTGGATATTTAAATAATCAAGGAAATGAGTGAGGCTTAGACTAAAACATGGATATCACGGCACTCAATCACTGCGGCCATCGTTATAAATGTCAGATGCCAGATTGCGTTGTCCATATGTACTTGTATAACATTTTCTGTAAATTAGCATTTTAAGAGAACTAAAATATACTTGAAGCAGTTTTATTCTGAATTATTAACCTAGTAAAAAAAGTGGAAAAAAAATATTTCAGGCCATCTGTTACATTTAAGCCACTGAATATTACATTCTTTACAACCAGACTGAATTATGCTCAGTTTACAGCATTTTTTAACCACTTCAGCCCGCAGGTGTTTTCATCTTCAGGACGAAGGCAATTTTCTCCTGTCAGCGCTCCTTCCATTCATCCGCCAATAACTTTATCACTACTCATCACTCATAAATGATCTATACTTTTTTTTGCCACCAATTAGGCTTTCTTTGGGTGGTACATTTTGCTAGGAATTATTTTATTCTAAATGCATTTTAACAGGAATAATAAGAAAAAAATGGAAAAAAAATCATTATTTCTCAGTTTTCAGCCTTTATAGTTTTAAAATAAAACATTCTACTGTGGATAAAATTCACACATTTATTGCAACGTTTAACATATTTCCCTAGTACAATGTATCACGCAAATATTTTATTTAGAAATAAAGGTACATTTTTTCAGTTTTGCGTCTATCACTAATTACAAGCCCATATAGGCTCAAGGTAATAATGTGTATAGTAATATACCTTTACAACATACATATTTAAAAATCTTAGTCCCTAAGGTAACTATTTATGTATTTTTTTCAACTGTAATTTTTTATATTTTTTTTAAACATGTGTTTTTGGTTAATGGGCAGGGTGGGAAGTCAATCACTTTTTATTTAATGTGAATTGTGTTTTTTTTCCATTTGTACTTTAATTTTACTTTTTGGCCACTAGGTGGCATTAAGCACTCTCCTGGAAGATACCAGGGAGCGCAAGATCTTTTGTTTTACATTTTAATGGTTCATGAATCAAAAACCCCCAGATTGGAGCCATTTGATTCATTTGCAGGAAATCGTTTGCCTCCGGGGAACACTGGTTCCTCTTCAGCAATAGATCCCCTGTACCAACAGAAGGGAAGGAGCCGCTTGCACACAGATATGCGTGCACATGTGCAGCAACACTGCTGGATGGATATATTCATCCAGATTGTCTTTGAGTGGCGATTTTGGGACAAATATATCCGGATTGGTTGAAGTGGTTAAGGAAGAGAAGTGATGAGTACAAATTTCGCATTAAACTTAATTTCACATCAAAATTTGCAATTATGATTCAAAATTGTAATCTGAGACTTCAGGAAAAATGAAATTTAGCCTGTAAATGTAATCAACTGATCATTCGTAATTTTGTGTAATTTTCACGTAATTTTCATGTAATGTGCCGACTTTAGCAGTTAATAGCAAAGCCCCCATACATGCTATTGTCACCAAATTGTTACAAATGGAGAGTAGTCGGTACAGTAAAAAAAAAAGAATTTTTCAAAAAGACCTTGTCGTTTTTGAGAAAAGTGATTTTAAAAATGCAAAGAAAAAATGTTTTTTTCTGAGTTGAAAAAAAAAAACGTTTTTCCTTTGCATTTTTAAAATAGATAAATTTTCTCAAAAACGACAAGGTCATTTTGAAAAACTATTTTGGTAATGACCACCTCTATATGTACATTGCATGTGGCAATCTTTAACAAACTGTTTCCTTACTGTAAATACACCTCTCTGACACTGTAGCTGTCCTTGGTAGGTTTTGGGCATCCATATCCATAGTGTGCTTGGGGCCCTGTGTAAAATTTGCACTGGGGCCCCAATCTTCTTAGTTACTCCACTGCAGACTTACATATCTATGACCTGACTAAACTGCTCCTCCGTGAGATCTCCTAGACATGACCATCACTAATTGTCACCCAATGTGTCAAAATGATTGATCCCTCTTTAACAAGGAATCTGATCCATTCTACCACAAACAGCACATTGATATTCAATAGATTTCATCTATGAACTTTCAATCTACTGTTGCTCCTCCCCCAATCATTGCTGATTATCTGTCTGGTCTAATTAATACATTTGATACATTTTCGGTAAAATTCAATCTACATTTCAATGGATGGTATATGTTGTACGATAGCTTCACAGCAGATTTGATCAGGGTAATTGAACTCACTGGGAATGAAGTGGGAAAATCAATTTGTGTAAGAGACCTAATTGTAAAGATGTAGCAATCATCACTTTGCATCAAAATGGCCTTGAATGCAAATAAATTGCTACAATATTCCCTTCTCCCGCCCCCATGTTAGGTGGTCTTTCTCACTTATACTCTGAGTCCTTAATATGCTAGTGTACTTTATCACCATCTCTCACTTAATCCGACAGTTCACTGGGTTCAGCAGGGTCTCCCTGTGTGTACTGGAAAGGCAAAGACTGTGAGAGGCCTTCTTATGTTTTCTTATTATTTATCACCCTCAGCAGTGGTCTCTCTCTGCATACATCAAAAACACACTTCTGGGAGTTAATTAATTAATTAGATCTCAGCCAGAATTTAACTCTTTCCATGCCAGTTACCTGCCTCTACACATCACTGTAGGTTCTGGATGGAGTGCTTGCACATGCCATTACCAAGGATAGGCTTGCAAAGTTTTGCAACCTATCAATATATATATATATATATATATATATATATATATATATATATATATATATATATATATATATATATATATATATATATATATATATATATATATATATATATTTTATTATTATTATTATTATTATTTTTTAAGCTAGGCCTTGTTTCTTGTTTCTTAAGCCTCATACACACAGTACAATTTCCCATCAGATCTACTGGTGATCTAATAAAAAATTTGCATCGTGTGTAGACGTCCACATTTTTCCATATTGATTTTGCATTGATAAGTACTCAAAAGTGATCGTAAAATTCATCAAAATCGGATTGGAGCAATTGGAAACTATCTGATAGATCCGTCCTTCTGATGGAAAATAGTACCGCGTGTACCCAGCTCAAAGCAAACCTAAAAAAAAAACCTTAGATACTAATCTATGGAGTTGGAAAGGCTCTGGATCTCATAGAGTTTTCTTAGTCCTCCTCTCTCCTTGCCCTTGATCTATCGCTGTCCCCAGTGAAAGTCCATGCCTTCGGGAGTCCTCAGAAAGCTTCAAAAGCGGTTGCGTACCAGTCCCTGTTGAGACCACCAGGATATAAAGATCCTAATTTATAGATCCACAAAACCTCTCAGCATTGATAAAGGTTGGGGACAACCAAAACTGTCTGCCTATATATTTTTGTGTCTTGCTCAATAAAAGAAGAGCTGTGCGCTGCAACTCCACGTTTGGTTTTATATGTGTGTATATATATAAATATATAAATATATATATATATATATATATATATATATATACACATAGTGCTTTGCCACACAGAGGCACGGACTATAGCATTGCTGCTCTAGCCTTGCCAAGCCTCGACGCTACGTGGCGCGTGGCAGACGCCAAAAAGCCATATATATATATATATATTAAATTTACCCTACTCAAAGCTGGGATTCCTTTTCTATTTTACTTTATTTCTGCCTTAAATGAACCTATACAGAACAGGAAGTACTTCACCAAAAGAATAACGTATTGTTATGTATGCTGGAGTTTGACTGAAGTTGTTTACTACAATCTAGTGAACTTTGCTCCTCACACAAGATGTAAGGAGACCATTGTGCTCTCCACTGGCAGCCAGACACTGGAAGTCAAAGAATACTATAGGGATTGTGACTCAAAATTGACTTTTCTTTTATTGTAGTACAGATCCTGTAGTTATAACACATCATAGAAAAAAAGAAAAAAAACAAAACACTGAAAGCTCAGTTGACTTTTCGGCAAGCTACAGTGCAATTTTCTCTGGGAAAAAAGGGGAATAATTGCAAGTTCATTTTAAATAGTTGTGTAACTAATACAGCATAACAAGCATGGGAAAATTGGCAGCGCTCCCAATCAGGCCACATCTGAAATGACCAGAAAGATTCATATTTTATATCTGTTCTAAATAAAAGGTGTGCATTTGCCTCTAGGGGGCTCTGTTGGTAGGCATTTCAGATGCGGCCTGATTAGGCGTGCTGCCCAAAAAAATGTGTAAACCACTTTATGGCCAGCTGCCCCCAGGTTTACACTATTTTTGTTTGTTGATTAGAGGTTAGGGGCCCCTTCCATGAAGAATACCTCAACGCGGTGGAACACCGCGCAGAGTACGCGCGCAGAGTACGGAACACTCTGCGCGCAAACTGTTTTGGAAGCCAACATCCATTTTGTTGCATCTGTTTTGAATGCAGGTTGTGTAAGCTGCCCATAGCTTCCAACTGTCCCACTTTTACAGGAACAGACCCTCTTTGGTAACCCAGTCCCTCTGTCCCCCTCATTTGTCCCTCTTTCAGGACTGATATACAGATCTATGTAAATATATGAAAAACAAGTTTAATTGACTGTAAATTTTATTCCCTTTTAATTGATATTTTTCTCATTTCAAATGTTACTCTGAAGGAAAATGAACCAGGATTGAAAAAAAAAAAAAATAGTGTGGGTTGAATTATAAAGCAACATATTTTTCTTTATGGTGTGCGTAGCTAGGGTTGGACTGGGGGCATTATTATCATTGTGGCAGGCATGATTATGGGTGTGGCTTAAGTGTCCCTCTTTCTTATATCAAAAGGTTGGGAGGTATGCTTGCCTATAATTAGGCTCTGCACACGCTGCTGGTCAATCAGATGCAGCCTGTTTTGGGAAGCACTGCCACCTCCCCATGCTGCATAGTTGATAAACAAAAGCATTCAGCACCAGGTCACAGTTAAAGAAAAAGATACACATTAAATGATGCCGTAATTTAATTGTTTTGCTGAGTACCTGGACTTTAGCCGCAAACAGGTCTCGGCCACGTAGGTCTTTCATCTAAATCAAATGCGAGCCTTTGATGCTGAAGAGAACTGCTGTGCTTTGTGTAATTTAATAAGACTTGATTTATGGCCTTTTTGTTAGAGCAGATACCAAAGTGTTCAATTATGGCCGTGACTTTGATATTGCATAAAAGCGCAGACCATTTGATTTCTTATAAATAAAAGGTACTAGTGCTACAAAGATCAATGAGAATTTCAGATAGCCAAGGCTGTTAGAAATTTCTCATAAGCAGAAACTAGAATACAGCACATGTTCAGAGAGTGACTCCATTTATGTTAGATATTGTTATAAGATATATTGTAGATGCACAAGCTATTCTGTAAATTAAAGTTGCTAAAAAAAATACCTTTACTGTCTGTAGCCAGCTGCGATTTTCCAGGCATTCCAAAAGATTGAAATTATGCTTCCTCGAGGCTATGGCAACAGTCCAATGTTTGGTGTACTGAACTGCATGAATTTCTCTTTTCCACATCCCCAGCTACAAACCTTTCAGTTTCTGCAATGGCTGTTTCATTCAGGTGGCCTTGGACACGATCTATGGCAGGGGTCAGGAACCTTTTTGGCTGGGAGAGCAATAAACGCCACATATTTTAAAATGTATTTCCGTGAGAGACATACAATATGTTTCAAACTGGGACAGTGCGCATGCGCAGCAGAGGGCTCATGTCCCTGTTGCCATGGTGATGTGTACAGAGTTGATCCACCGGGCAGTGGAAGTGTCAGACACGTCTTCAGCTTCTCTTGGGTTTCAGCAGCATCAGCAACTTCCCCAAGAGCCAGACAGGAGAAATATAGACTAACAGCTTGTACAATTAGCTAGCTGAGTTGGGGGTTGATTAACTTTATAGGACGAGATCCCCACACTTTGGCCCAATACACTACCTGTCAATTGACAGGCATCCTATTAAGCCAATCAAAGTGTGAGGATCTCATCCTACAAAGTCACTGGACATGACAGGGTCTAGATTGGGACAATTGGAGCAGCCATTCTTTTTTGGGGGTACCGTTAGTAAGTTAGTAGTGCATGCTGCAGCAGTAGTGTGCCTACTCTGAAAATGTTACTTGCGCTGCCACACTAAGCTGTGCTGCTTGAGCAGTGTAACTTAGTGAATCAACCCCTAGTGATTTGTCTGTGAGCCACACGAAGCCATCAAAAGAACCACATCTGGCTCTCGAGCCATAGGTTCCCTACCCCTGATCTATGGTTGCGGTCAAACCCAGGGACCACTTCTATTCAGGCAGCACAGTTGACATTTTCTGGCACTGAGAAGAAGGAACAAGGAATGAGAAAAGAAGCACTGCTAGGATTTCCAGCCAGTGTGAAACATTAGATGGGGAGAATATGCAGATGTAAGGACAGCTCCTGCAGGATGGTGCAGGAGACCAGGGCTGGGACAAGGTCTTTCAGGACCAGAGGCTGAGATTCCAAAGTGTGCCTCCCAGTTTAGATAGCCATATGTCCCCGATATAGATAACTAGATTCACTCATGTGTAGCCAGATTCCCCCTCTGTATAGGTAGCCTGATGTCCCCCCTTTCAGTATAGGTAGCCTGATGCCCCTCCAGCTATGAGTTTCTTTTTGGTTTTAGTTAGAGGTTTGCTGTGGGTGGTGGTAGCAACTGAAGCAGCAGGCTGTGGCTCCTGCCTTCCACGCCCTGTGCTGGCCGCCTTGCTGCTGCCGCGCCTCTGCGCCAGAGATGCCTCCTCCTCCGGTGATGAGCTGCCTTCAACCAACTGTGCTGGTGGTACTGGTGGCACATAGGAAGATTCTATCAAGTCATCATCATCAACCCCAAACATATCCTGTGAGTCCGCCTCAACCAACTCCTCTACCCCAACATCCGCTGCATCACGCCCCTCCTCCTCAGCACCAACAACAAACTTCTGCACCTCAAACTCCTCTTCTCCTCTTTGGATGGCCCCATCATCTCCAACTCATACTTCTCCAAAACATCCCGGTACATGGTCACAGTCTCAGCGGAGAAGAGCGTGCTCATTGAGGGCAGGCTGGTCGATGGGGTCACCGTGACCATGGCCTCAAGCACTGGTGGAGGCCTGCTGCGGACAGGAGTGCTGGTGCTGGTGGCACTGGTCTCGCTGGTGCTGGAGGCCTGGCTGGAAAAGGTGGCTTCCTGCCCCACCATCATTTCCACCACAGCCTGCACCTGACTCTCCCCAATGGGCCGTGGGCGACGACCCGTCTCAAAGATGGGCGCAACACGCTGCTGTTGCGCCCCTGCTCCCTCCTCCCTGCAGTCAGTGGCTGGCGGCGGACCAGTCCCAGACCTGCTGCTGCTGGCAGTGGCTCCTGCAATGGTGCTGCCTCTCCTGGTGGTGCCTCGCCCTCTACCTCTACCTCTGCCAGTCATTGTGCACTATAAAAATACAGTAAAAAAAATAAGTAGAAGAGGGCGGGGAAGGGTGTAAACTTTAATAAAGCCTGTGTTGGTGGTGACTTGGTGGTGACTAGTAGTAGTAGTAGGCAGTAGTAGTAGTACGCACGCAGGTAACTAAGAAACACCTAGCGTACTACGCTAAAAGTAAGTCGTGCGGCAGACAGTCAGTGACAATTACAATTGCTCACACACGGTCAGACGCAATCAATCGATCAATAGGCTCAGGCAGGTGACAGACAGTCACAAGTCACTCAGAACGGATGCTGGTGGTGGCCTGTATGTGTTGTAACTCGTATTTATTACACACGCTACAGATGATTATAAAATCACACAGTAACAGTGAAAAAAAAATAAGTGAATGGGTACTAATAGACTAGTAGTATAGTAGTAGACACTAGTAGTAGTACGCACGCAGGTAACTAAGAAACACCTAGTGTACTACGCTATAAGTAAGTCGTGCGGCAGACAGTCGGTGACAATTACAATCGCTCACACACGGTCAGACGCAATCAATCGATTAATAGGCTCAGGCAGGTGACAGACAGTCACAAGTCACTCAGAACGGATGCTGGTGGTGGCCTGTATGTGTTGTAGCTCTTATTTATTACACACGCTACAAATGATAATAAAATCACAAAGTAACAGTGAAAAAAAAAATAAGTGAACGGGTACTAGTAGACTAGTAGCATAGTAGTAGACACTATTAGTAGTACGCACGCAGGTAACTAAGAAACACCTAGCGTACTACGCTAAAAGTAAGTCGTGCGGCAGACAGTCGGTGACAATTACAATCGCTCACACACGGTCAGACACAATCAATCAATCAATAAGCTCGGGCAGGCGACAGACAGTCACAGGTCACTCACAACGGATGCTGGTTGTCAGTCAGTAACTAACTAACACAGTACTGAAACTATTAAAGTAACAGACTACAGCAGTAATAATTAACTAAACTAGTACTACTAAGTACACAACCAACTAGAATCCCTAACCTACCTAAGCTAGTAGTAGGCTAAGGCTACCTAGGCTAGCAGGCCTAGCCTGCACACAGACTAACACTAGCCTAGCACAGTATACACTAGCTGACTAAAAACAATCAAAATACTAGCTAACTATATAAGACAACAATAAATGTGTTTAGGAGGTGTTTAGGAAGCAAAACGCTAGGTTTAGCAGTGAAAAGCACTTGCTCAGACACAGCACAGCACTGGAGAATCTCTTAGTACCAGCAGCAGTCACACAAGTGCGTAGCTCCAGAAGATGGCTGCCGCACATTCGGCAGGCTTCGTATTTGGGTTCGGCTCGGGTTGCAGCATTCGGGTTCGGGTTTGCATTCGGCAAACCCAAAAAAACACTCGAATTTTCGGGGAAACTTCGCATTCGGGATTCCTGCTGAGCAACCCTGCAAAACACTAAGAGCCACTTACAGTGTGGCATGTATAGCATAGAGGGGGTAATACTCTGAAAGGTTGATCATCTCAAAGTTGTGTTATCTGGAAGACAACCAATTACATGGCAGATGTGGATCACAAGCCCATTCACATTGAGATTTACTTTGGTGATGTCAGAAGTAGGCATACGCCAAAGGAAAAAAAGACTGGTAAAAACACAACCTACCACCGAAGTTGGCCCTCTGTGATGGTATGTAATGAGGTGCTCTGCTTTTACCATACACAACTTTTAGTGCTTATAAGTCAACCTGAAGAAGTGTGCTGAGCCTTAAAAATGCATTTTTGTGTGTCTAATAAAGATTGGTTGACCTAGATGTGGCCTTCCTTGCTCACCTCCCTTCCTCCTATTAATTTGTTTTTAGAAGTATTGTGTGCTTTTTGTCATCTTATGTACCAAGATTCAAATTGGATAGTGATGAGCAGAAATTACGCCTATGCGTAATTACGCATCGTAATTTGCATTTATGCATCACAAATGCCAAATTTCAGTGAAAAGCGTAATTAATTTTGTATGTAATTGTAAGCATTCGTAATTACAATTCGTAATTTTTACACAGTATAATATATCATGATGGGAAATCGCAGAATAGCTATGGCAAAAACATAACACCAAACACATTTACCAGGCAGATCACAGTGTTGGAAACAGTACCACTTACTATGGACATTTAACTGAACTCTTTACAACAGATCTCTGAATAAAGGGCTAAACACGTAAACAGTGAGCTCCTTCCACCCTAACCATACAACATTTAGCAGCCAAATACAAAATGGGGGTTTCAGAGCACTACAGCATCCAGCAGAGAAATCTGAAATGTCACATTTACTGCTTGAAAATAGTCCATGTTCTTCCATTTTTCATGTAACAAAGTAGATTGTTTATGGATACAAAGAAGGTCTGCACTGATCCGTTATGTTTTTTTATTGGTGGACATATTGAAGATAAAATACCATCACATCTCAAGCTGACATATTTCGCACTCGCTCAGTCCTTAAAGGATACTCGAAGTGACATGTGACATGATGAAATAGACATGTGTATGTACAGTGCCCAGCACATAAATAACTATGCTGTGTTCCTTTTTTTCTTTCTCTGTCTGAAAGAGTTAAATATCAGGTATGTAAGTGGCTGAATCAGTCCGGACTCAGACAGGAAGTGACTACAGTGTGACCCTCACTGATAAGAAATTCCAACTATAAAACAAAGAGATAACAAGGGGAATTTCTAATCAGTGAGGGTCACACTGTAGTCATTTCAGGAGTCGGGACTGAGTCAGCCACTTACATACCTGATATTTAACTCTTTCAGGCAGAGAAATAAAAAAGAAACACAGCATAGTTATTTGTGTGCTAGGCTTTGTACATGCACATGTCTATCTCATCATGTCACATGTCACTTTGGGTATCCTTTAAGCTATGCTTAATCATAGCTATGCTATGATTTAGGACTGAGTGAGTCCGAAACATGTCAGCTTGAGATGTGATGGCATTTTATCTTGAATATGTCTACCAATAAAGAAGCATAACGGATCAGTGCGGACCTTCTTTGTATCCAAAGTTTTTGTGGGCCTTGCTGACCTGGTCCTGCACAGTCTGTTATTTATGGGGTGTAGCGGTGTTCACAATTTCTCCAAAGTAGACTGTGTAGTTCCAAAGCAATATTCAACAACACATGCCTCACGCATGTTTTGCAAACAAAAGGTTGCTTCCTCAGAGGCAAACAAATGTTTACATAATCAGATACCCATGGCAGAAAAATACACAGGTCACAGGTCACTCCAAAACGACCAAATGTGACAAATATTTCCCTTGCCATGAAGACAGAAGTGCCCTCTAGTGCCCTCTAGTGATGAGCCAAAATTTTACATATTCGTAATTATGACACAAATTTGCAATTGCGACACAAAATTGTTATTTGTATTTGGCAGAAAATTCATAATTCCTAATTTCATAATTTTGAAAGAATTCATCATTTTGTTTCAAAATTTTGTATTAAATTGTCATTTCTTGTTTAATTTTGTGTTACTCATAATTTTGTAATTTCTTTACAGAAAATGACAAAATTACAGGTAATGCAAAATCAGAATTTGAGGTTTTACATGACAATTCGCCCCGAAAAATACTTGTAATTCTAAAAATTGTTTAATTACAAAAATGTTATTAAAACATTTTTGTACTTACAAAAATTACATCAAATTTTCCAAAATTGTAAGTAGCACATTACAATCTTCACTAGCACTCACCAAGCTAGATCCATCCCGAGGATGTATCTCTGACTATCCTGTATAACAGATTATAATAATAACAAAAAAATGTCAAAGGCATTTGGGAGTAAGCAAGATTCAAACACTTTATTGTCATTGTGTAATACAACAAAATTACTTTTTATGACAGCCCCATGGTGCATATAGGGAACATAGCGATAGTAACAAAGGTAGAAATAGAAGAATTATGCAAGTATGCCAGGTATTTCAAATATTTAAACCATTTGTACACAGTGTTAATTATTTCAGAGAGGATTCAGATTTTAACACGTTTATGGCAGATGGGAAAAAGTTGGTCTTCAGTCTGGTTATTTGTATGAGGATTGATCTAAAACGTCTACCTGATGGAAGGAACTCAAACAAGGCGTTTTAAGTGTGAGCGTTATCATTTATAATGTTGTTTGGCCTTTCTCATACCCTGTTAATGTTAATTAATGATTACATAAGCCCAGTGGCTTTAGCTGGTCTGATACAATAAGCAGAATGCACACAAGTTGGAACGTTATGATTTATAATCACAAAGAATAATTACTGCATACCCAATATTACTTTTCAGCAATCTGACAGCTTTGGGGGATTCTTAATGATGTAAGATGACAGAATGAAGATATATGGCGATGAAATATTGAAACAGGCCAACATTTATCATGTGTATAAACAAATGATATGTAGCCTGTGTAAAGTACAATTTATCATGTGCTGTTTAAAAAAATAAAGTTTAGTTTCACCCGCTGTGATAAGCCAAGATTAAGAAGAAAGTTTTATGTCTTGACGGACGGCATGGTATTATATTTTTATGTTTTTTGTTTTGTATTTTTTTTTACTCTCTTTTCAGCTCGCACCTCCATTGACTTTCATGAGCAGCTTAACTTTCACATCACATAGTTTTATAATGATTTGACAAAAAACACTCACTGCTTCCAAGGGGCACATACATTCATTTAAATAATATTTTTCAGATTCATGCTAGGAAGAGAAAGCACTATGTTTTTTAGTCATCTTTTGTCCTTGTATAAATAAATGATGGCACATCTAAACAAATGGCTTGAAGCCTCTCACCATCTATCCTAGACGGGAAACCGTAATATATTATGAAAGCGTATCGCTATACCCGCTCAAACACGTCTCATCCATATAGATGTTGTGCAGCACACCGCAGGTTTGTTTTTACATTTTTTACAAAATCAGAAAAGTCTCAAATACAAAAAAAGAAAGAAAAGAAAACATCAGCTAGACAGGTAAAAGGAGAGTTTATATACACATTTATACAAATGATTCACTAACCGGCACTAAGTATTAGCGCCACAGTGAAAAGCCCCTTCGGGCACGGAAAGTAGCTTTGCGCGCACTAATAGTCGCGCAAAACTACATCACGCATAAAATGTCGTTAACTCGGTGCCACTGAAACGCCGCACCAGTGCGCCCTAAAGGTCGCACCGTCGGGTGCACTGGTACGCCGTTTCAGAGGCACCATATGCATCGTTTTCGTCACACCGCATGCAATGTTTCGTGCACACCAGTGCAACGTTTTTGGCGCACCGAGTTAATGCGTGAAGTGCGACATTTTATGCGCGCTAAATCCTTATACCTGTAGTATAGACGTCTTAATCTTTAAGACGTCCAAACTCACTTACTGCCGGTTACTGAATCAAGTCCTATGTGTTTTCAGGGTTGATATCCTCATTTCCAGAGATATTTGCTCATTTGCATATGGTTTTTCACTGAAATGTATTCACAGAGCTGCTTGTTCTTTTTTAGTTGTGTTAAAGGCAACTCTTTAAATACAGATGGAATGCTTAAAATAAAGCAAGCATGGTTTATTGTAAAACATGAACTTGTGCGTGCCTATTGCAAATGAGTTAATGCCACCAGGCCTGGTTATTGACATTTTGCTGCCTGAAGCAAACTTGTGAGGATGACACCCCCCCCCCCCCCGGTTTGGAATGTGGTGTGATAAAAAAACACCTTCAGTATTGGTAGGTACGTGGCCATGTATAGGTGCCCCTGTATAGGAAGCCAGTTATATGTGCCTGCTGTATACACGTTCTACATCAAGGGCGCCTCCTATTCTACAGCATACTGTTCCTCTGTAGTTACGCCCATGGTGGTTACAAAATACTTATTTATTATGGTATCGACACATTTTTTTACAGGCCAACATTACTATTTCATTTACTGACCATTAAAAACGCATTAAATAAAAACAATTTTTGTGAATTATTTTTTTCAATATTTTTCACAACACTGCGTCTTTTTGATGATTGATTCCCGCTAATTTAATTAAACAATTAATCCAGAGGGTTTAAAATCATCTGCATTCTGCAGTACATGAAGTATGGGATTTTCCAAGCTATAAGGCCATGGCTTGCGTAAAAAATATTCTCCTTTCCTTTGCTGTCAAACTTTGGCCTTGTGTGTTCCATACGATATAACTACTTTGTCCCTATGTGTGATTCTCACCTTTCTGAGGGCGCAATTATTCCTCACCTTCTGGTAAGTCTCAGTTCTGTCTCCCGAGGCATGCGACATGCTTTGTACTACATGCCGCCTGAACACATCACCCACTCCCTGCCAATGTGTTATTCACACTTATAGCATCAGAGAGGAGCGAATAAGGACATTTGCATCAGTTAGCCCTACTCTGGCTCTGCTACAGCAAGCGCTATAGAGGTTTATGTGGCCAGCATGTTTTCGTATGGGATGGATTACAGGTAGAAAACATGCAAAAATTATGAAAAGGTGATTTATAATTTGCATGGAATTTTTATCAAAACAAAAAATTCATGCCCTGTTCGCTGGTATTTGCAGCAACAAAACAGTTGAGAGAACACTTAGGAAATCATACACATGCAAGCAGCGCACGCACACGCGCGCACACACACACACACACACACACACACACACACACACACACACACACACACACACACACACACACACACACACACACACACACACACACACACACACACACACACACACAGCTTAATTCACAAAGCGGCACTAAGTCTTAGCGCCGCTGTGAATAGCCACTTAGTGCTCCATAAGTGGCTTTGCGGGCACTAATAGCCCGCAAAGCTTTATCGCGCACAGGCCGCTTTGATGTCACCCGATGCGCGGTTTTCAATGCACGAGGTGTGACATTTAAAGGGCAGCCGCATTGCGCTGTAACATTTTGCAGGAGAACAGAGGCGCCAAAAGGATAAAAGGAAGCAAAATGAGCTTAAAAGCCAAATTCTTGGTAAATAGAGGAGGTAGTGGTGGACTTACCTCCTCCAAGTAGACACACAACGACTGTAGTAAAGACAGTCAATATATTTTATTTATTTATTTTAAATATGCAACGCGTTTCGCAGGTTTGATCCCGCTTCATCAGGCAATAACAACGGAGCAATAGCATATGTGGTCAGTAGAAGACACAGACACAGAGGTGCCTGGCTCTTCTACTGACCACATATGCTATTGCTCCGTTGTTATTGCCTGATGAAGCGGGATCAAACCTGTGAAACGCATTGCATATTTGGAGTTCATAAATAAAATATATTGACTGTCTTTACTACAGTCGTTGTGTGTCTACTTGGAGGAGGTAAGTCCACCACTACCTCCTCTATTTACCAAGAATTTGGCTTTTAAGCTCATTTAGCTTCCTTTTATCCTTTTGGCGCCTCTGTTCTCCTGCATAATATTGAGTCCACCCTGGGTGGAGGGTTGAACCCCCTTTTTTCTCATCTACAGAGAGCGACTTCTTATTCCTGGGTGGGGTCAGGAAAATATCCCCACCTGCCTTTACAGTTACAATTACACTATCGGGGCTCTTGGTGCTTCTTGTTTTTATCGCGCTGTAACATTAGGCTGTCGCGCTGCGTGCACTGTGTGGGGTCCTATGGGCGCAAACCACCTAACGCTTAGCGCCGATTAGTGAATCAAGCCCACTGTGTACACATAATACACACACTCACACAGCATACATGCACATCACCCACATACCCCAGACACGCACTGTGTACACACATGCGCGCATGCACACACGTACACTGGACACACACTGTGTATGCACATGTACACACACACACCAGACACACACTGTATACTAACATCCACTCATCCACACACACACACCAGACACGCACTTTGTACACACATGCGCACATGTACACACACATACCAGACACACACTGTGTACATAGAATACACACACTTCTACATCATGGATGCACATCAGTGTACACACACGCACACATACACACACACACAAAGTAAACACACACACCAGACACACACTGTGTACGCACATGCGCGCATGCACACACATACACACCAGATACACACTGTGTACACACAGACACACACCAGACACACATTGTGTACACACATGTGCGCACACACACACACCAGACACACATTGTGTATTATTATTATTATTATTTATTAGATTTATATAGCGCCAACATATTACGCAGCGCTGTACAATAAATAGGCTTACAGACAATGATAACAGGGTTGACAGAACAATACAGGTAACAGACCATAGATACAACAATACAGGTAATAGCAATAAGATACACAACACAATGCAGATAATAGTACAATGCCAGATCATAAACTGGAATGGTAGTGGTAAAAAATTACCAGTTCCAAATTCTGGGTAAAGTGCACACAGTCAAGTATGATACACAAGGGAAGAGGGCCCTGCCAAAGGCTTACAATCTAGATGCGCACACACACACACACACACATGCGCACACACACACACCAGACACCCACTGTGTACACAGAATACACACACTTATATATCAGGCATGCATACCACCAACACACACCAGGCACACACTGTGTACACAAAACACACACACTCATACATACTGCACCTATAACACATGCACATACACTAAAAATTCCTCTTAAAGAGAATTTATAATTAAAAGTGCCCCTGAAAAGTACTTACCTTAGGAGGGGCAAGCCTCTGGATCCTAATGAGACTGCCCCCGTCCTCCTAAGTAGCCCCATTCCAGCGCCAATTCCCCCTTGAAAATCCAGCGACAAGCTTGCTAGTGGATGCACACGGCTATATTTACCTTAGGGAACAAGTGCAGGTGCAGTATCATCTTCCCCTTTGGGCTCCGGTGGAAATAGCCGATGGGGTCTGGTCTACTGCGCAGGTGCTAGGCACTTGCACAGTAGAGCAGACCCGACTGGGCTTAGCTATCTACACCAGGGCCTGAGGGGGAAGATGGTACTGCACTTGCGCTCAATCAGAAAGGTAAATATTGCCTTTTGCTGCTGTCCTTGGGTCCCAGCCCTGGATTTATGCTGCACAGGAGGTTGGGGGTAACCTTATTAGGATCCCGAGGCTTCACCCTCCTGAGATGAGTACATCCCCAGGGGAACTTTTTTTTATTACAAATTCTCTTTAAGCTAAGTAAACACACGCAAGAATTGTCATCCATTGGGGATCGGGAAACGATCCCTCTGGTGACCATTCATGGAAATATGCTGTACAGACCAATCCATAGCCTTGAGGCTAGCAAGTTGTTCTATTGCTATGAAGGTGAGTAAAGGGATGACTATCAGCTGATGATGGATTGGCTGCAATTAGCCGCCGGGATGGATTTGTCGTTGAAATTCACTTTGTGATCGGCCATGCTCAGGGATCAGGAGGTTTTGCTAGCCTCAGATTGTACATGATGTCATGACGTCATGTACGCGCAGTCCTGATCCTCCCCATAGAGAAGACCAGAACTTTTAGATTTTGACAACATTTTCACAAAAATAGCTTGTATTTTTACGTTTTTATATTTTTACAGCAAAAACTTGGAAAAAACAATAATTTTACAGTGAAAGCAAATTACAAAACTTATTTTCGATGGAATTTTTGCTGGTAAATCGAATTTAACATTATTTTTGCAAAAATGAATGTGAAAAGAATATTGCCATCATCGCTTATCACTGCAGTAAACAAACATTCTGCTGAGATCACCTGCCAGGACTAAAGATGTCGCCACCTGTGATTCATTTCAGAATGTCAGGGAAAAGAAAGATTTTACAACTGGCAGTGTCTTAACAATGAATAAATAAATATTGCAAAAAAAAAAAAAAAGCAATTTTATTCATTACGCTATTTTCACATCTGTACAGTTCCTCTATAAGTTCCCTTTGTAATGTTGGCTTGCCTCATAACACAAAGGATCGAGCTTTAGTTCTTTTCTCAGTATATTTTTCCTTTCTTTTTTTTTTTTTTTTACGAGCAGCTGCAATCTCCCGCTCTCACCTGACTGACATGACACAGACAACAAGTCACAGAAACGTAAGCACAGACAAGTGTCAAGGCTACAGGGAGCGCTCTTATCGGCTCTGTGCTGGCAGCTGACTTTAAATTACTGTGACAGCATCTCTTATGAACTGACCTGCCCCTCGGCTGAATGACTGATATCGGCTTCAGCCAATCGCAGTGCAAATTTGATTTCTCTGTCACAAACCCTATTGTGAAAAATTAGTAGAAGACAGTGCCGAGTTTGCTGATGATTCCACCACTCTCCATGAAGCACCAGGCTAGGCGTTGGGGAGAAACTGTCCACAGTGCAGTGAGGCAAGATGTATGAGTGGAACGAAAATTGCCTGTGCAATGGAAAATGAGTATTTGATGGAAAAACTCATAAAATAGAGAAAAAGCTTCTTAAAGTGATTTTTAGCTCCTTATATTCAGGCAAATGAAATAAATCAGGGAATCAGGCAAGCCAAATTATAGTGGGTCATTGGCCTAAACATTACCGCTGGATTGTGAAGTCTGTCATTCACTTAAAAAATATGGACTTTTAACACTTTTAGAGCCTTATCTTGCTTATGTGACTTTTTGGTAAAACAAAAACAAAAACAAAAAAAGCAAGAAAACAACAACAACAACAATGTATTTACATGTAAATAATACAACACCTAGGGAAAGAAAAAATACATATTTCCCTTAAAAGATGGGTTTGCATGTGTTAGCCCCTCCCCCAGGCCTGGGAATGCTGGGGAAGTAGCCATCTTTGGTTGGTCGATGTCTTTGCTCATCCTTTCTCATGTGGCTATGCTCCTGGTCCACCCCCTCTCCACATGAAGCCACACCCCCTCTTGATTTGGAAGGTTAGTGTTAGAGAATATGTAGATAGTTAGAAAACACCCTACACTAAGGGGGAGAGTTAGGGTTAGGTCACAAAGGACTGTATCTTGGGGGTTGGTGGTTAGGATTAGGTGCTAGGGAGGGGATAGGCGAGGGATTGGTATTAGAAAGGAGAAGAGCATTGCTTAAGGATAGGGACCAGATCATCTTCCGTAAACACCCAGGGCTGAAAAACAAAAAACAAAGAAATACCAGAAGACAATAGTGTATAGTTATACACACCAAGCAACAAATGATCAAGTCAGGTTGCAAAAGGATCCAACTACGAATTAAGGCCTACGAAGGCTTGGGCCAGCAGATGTTCAGGACTTGATAGGTTGAACTTCTAATTAGCTCCTGTGGTTATTAAAACCACAATAACTACAACCTCCCAACCAAGGTGTGTGAAAGACAAACTGGTGGGTGCGGCCCAAAATATATAAAATAATTAAAAAACGTTTAGAAAATAGTAGAATTGTTGGTTCACCACTCTCAAAGATAAATACCAGTTGTTTGTGGTGCAAATTATTTCAGCTTTATTGCACAACACGTTTCACAGCTCTGTCCTGCTTCTTCAGGTCAATAACAGAAAAAAGCCAAATTGCTAGGGTATGTTAATTCTGGATCCACATACCTTTATGTACCAGGCTGACTTGTATGGTGCCCACCACATAAGCAGCACGGCTGCTGTTCAGGGAAAAATGAGCCAAAAAGAAGAGGCTGATAGGACTCTTCAGCGAGCAGCCCTCTGCTGCCCCTCACAGCTAACCCGTGGCCAGCTTTTATTAAACAATAATACACTATCGGTGGCATTATTTGTTTCACATGTGGGGAATGTGAAATACCGATGCTTATTGGGTGTACATAGCTCCTGTTATAAGAGATGTGTGTGTATGTAATAAGGGTGGAAGTTAGCCTGGAGAGTACAGAAGTTTGCAGTTCCAGTGGCCAGGAAGTGAGGGGTGTACCAGAGAAGCGGGAGGGCGCTGTATACCCTCAAAGCCATAACAAACCTTTGTTGTGAGGGACTGAGGATCTGGTGTTACTCTTTTGGGACTTTAATACGGCCAAGAGTACCTGTCGTGTGATGAACCTGAGTAGAATATCTGTGAATATTGTGGAGCGCATTTGAATATATGAACAGTTTTTTTCTTGAAAGACACAGTGATTTTTTTACAATAGCAAACCAATAGACTATAATTAATCATTTAAAGTGGTCGCTCTGTTGAATAACATCATCATTGTGCACAGTGTGAACCTTTGTTTTTACCTTTGTGTATTATCTTCTCCCATTCCTGTTCCCCCTGGTCACCATAATCCTGCCTTGAAAAATTTGAATTTTGGCTTCAGTCACATTTTCAAGCAGGAAGAGTCAGGTTTGCAGCCGGTGACATTCCCTCCTATTTGCCTCTCATTCATTCTTATTTCTTACCACATTTATTTCGCTTAAGAGGAAGGTAAGAGTAGGGAATTGGAGGGTGATATGAGGAAAACCTGCCTCTTCCTGTCTTCAGCCAAAAGTACATTTTTTGCAAGGCATGATTAGTGGAACCAGAGAGAAGAAGGAGAGGAATGGATAATACACACATGTATACGGATCCACCATGAACATAAATCTGGGCTTACTTTAGGTAGCTTTGCCATGGGACAGGGGTGCTTTAACCACCATGGTGGTACGATTATTTACAGATTTTAGGGTCTAAAAGTAATGCACCAGTGGAAAAAGGCCACAGCAGTTTCCATGCTAATCACAGTACAATTAGCAAAGTGCATGCGATCCAAAATTCAGATTGTCACACAGTAGTTTTGCTTGCAAATTTGCACCAAGGTCATTTTCGCATCAAAAATGGCATTTGCCAACATTTTCAAAAACATGAAAAATCATCATTTTACTATGAAAAGGTGAAAAATCTTTATATTTACCGCAAAAATGTGAAAAATAATAAGCTAAATACAAAATTATTTTCGATGGCATTTTCGCTCGAAAGTCGAATTCAGCATATTTTTATGAAAATGAATGCCAAAAGAATATCTGCATTTTCGTTCATCGCTGTCACAAGTCACAAAAAGGAATGAAAGTTTATGAACAAATGCCTTTTTATAGCAGAACTAAATAACTACATATAGTAGCAAAAAGAATATCAGAGCTTAGTCTTATTCCCAGTATGTCAATAGTTAAAGTCCTCTGTAATACAGAAAAAAGATTCTTATCTCTTCTCAGTGTTCAAACTGGTAAAAAAAGGAAAGAAATACGATAAAGCCAAGTAATTCACTCTGATAACTTGCTTTTTGATGGACTTGCTTCTCTGTGTTATCTTTAGGGAAAGAGTTTCTGCTGTGGATAAAACACAAAGCACTTAAATGCCTTTTTTGATTGACCCAAGATGATTTTTAACTTAATGTTTGGTGCATTCAGTTGGAAAGACAGGAGCTATTTGACTTGGCCAGATGTTTCGTTACTTTTATGTTTTCCATTTTCCCTCTTTTACTTTCTCCTATTTCTCTTTACAAATCATTTAAATTTGTCATACTTCTTAGAAATGGTAATAGAATTCCTTCAGAATGTTCAGGGCCTTTTACTCGTGAATGTGCTGGGCAAAGTCAAAGCCGAAATATAAAAAATAATGGCCTTGATGCATGAAACTTTTCTAGAGAGTTATCTCACCTTTTTTTCCGTCTTATCAACTTATTCCCTTTTCAGCGTGTACAAAACAAAAAGGTAGTAAAATAAAAGGCAATATAAAAATCCATCCATCAGAAACAACTACCTAAAATGCCCCAGTAGTTGCTGGGTGCAGAATAATTCTTTTCTACATATGATAAGAAAATAAAAATAAAATAAATAGAAAAATGCGCTAGCTCAGCTCAATAACTCGGTGAAATATTTTTCTAAGCTTTTTAGTTTTCTCGCAGGAGATATTTCTCATTAATTACTTCTTCTGCATCAAGAAATTTAAAAATATTTTTAGGCTAGGTTCACAGTAGGATGCTGCAGTGCAGGGCGTATCTGGGTAAAATAGCGCCTATGGCAAACATTGAGACTTCGCCCCTCCCGGTCAGAACCCCCTTCCCCTCTAAAAACAGCATCTTTTCTTGTGTATATGTGTTATGGTTGCCTATGATTTTTGGGTCTGGATACTGCTGAAGATACTTTTTGGGAAATATCTGTTCTTATTTCCTCTCTGTCCTCTTTTCTAACATTAAGCCAAGTGCACCCGACATACATAAATTAAGTAACCATGTTCCCCAGATACAGGGTGCAGTACAGGGACAGGCATGGGACTTAACACAGGGGCAGGCATGGCACAAGGGCAGGCATTGGTTGCAGAACAGGGGCAGGCAAGGTGCCCATGGTGCTGTGGCTCATGCCATGCCTGCACCCCTCTAGATACGCCTCTGCTGCAGTGCAACTATATGGGGGCATCTAAAAAGAAATCTAAAGTATGGGAAAATCAATATGTGGACGCGATCAGGGTGCATGTATCTTGGGCCTGCGAATGCGCAGCAGCTTCTGACTGGCCATGACTGACCAGTTTTTTAGGGGGTTGCCACTGCTTGCTGGAGGGTTGTGGAAGGATGGCGCAGATAGGATAGAGATAGGTTAAAGAGCACCTAAAGTGTGCTCGACAATAAACTTAATGTCATTTAAATATATCAACATTAATGATTAGGCTATCGAAAATGTATTTTCTTCACCCACAGGTGGGTTAAGTTCATTTTAGATAGCCTCATCGTTGATGTCATTAAACGGGAATTACATTACATTTATTTGCGAGTGGTCCGTTATTAGTCATGGAGAGAATCCAAAGATATAACAACAAACGTTTAGGTGATACCTTTTAATGACTAAATGTACAAGATTTCTTTGCAAGCTTTTGAAACAAAGTTTCTTCTTCAGGCATGTTTAAGAGCTGGATCGGATGGTTCTTGCAAAGAAGCTTGCAAAGAAATCTTGTACAGTTAGTCATTAAAGGTATCACCTAAACAACTTTTGTTATGACAACAAAAGTTGTTTAGGTGATGACGTCTTCGGATTACATGTATTGTTGAACAAACTTCAGGTGGTCTTTAACTGGTTTCCCCAAAAAACATTGGAGTTAAGGTGGCCATACATCAGGCAACTTGGTGGCTGATCGGCCATCCGATTTAATACTTATCATTAAATCGGACGAAAATTGGTGCTGCCACAACCATGCCCAATTGGTTATTTAACTGATTTGGGGCTGAAATCGATTAAATATATTGATCAGACATGCTAGGAGATCTCGGGCCAACATTGCTGATAAGGTGCGCAGCAGCATGCCATAATCACGAACACTGAATGTGACGGAACCCTTGAGCAAAATCGGGAATCAGCCTGCGGTGTATGGGCAGCCAACAGATCTCTCTCTCTAATCAGATTCAATCAGAGAGAGATTTGTCTCTTGGTCAAGTCTGCCCATCATCACCATATGTATGGGCACCTTTAGACTACGATAGGAGCATAGGAATATAATGGACTATGGTAGGGATTAGGTTGAGCGCCCCTCTGTGGGACAGCGAGTGACATGACTATAAATATTTATTTAAAGCGCTGCGTAACATTTTAGTGTTTTTATTAAGCTTTTACTAATAATAACTAAATTAGTTCTCCTAATAATTCACACCTTAACGTGGGATAAAACGCTGACATAAAATTCAATAAAAATGTGTTTTCCTACTTTTTATTACCCAAACAGTTACCATATTTGCTTTTGTACAAATATATCTGTTTACAAATCACAATGTCCTTAAGTTCAGTTTATCTACTCTGAAAGCTGCCATTGCATTTTATTGCATAGCTGCTGTATTTATAAATTAAATCTATCTAGAGATCACTTCTCAACTGCACACATTCTAGAAGCTGAGAGTTTAAGCACTTTGCTAATGTTTACATTCCTTTGTCAGATACATTTCGTAAACAAAATATAATGTTATCACCTCTTTAGATGTGGCCAGAAGCTTTCCACTGAAGCAATGAGCTTTCCACTGAAGAACAAAGTTCTCTGTTTAAGGGCTGGTGCACACCAAGCGTTTTTGGTTGCGTTTTCAAAACCGCTGCCCCCTGTGAAAACACTTGGCTAATGTCTCTCAATGGGCTGGTGCACACCAGCGGTTTGAGGTTTTTAGCAAACCACAAATGTGGCTCCTGCAGCATTTTTGCGGTTTGCAGATGCGTTTCTGCCTCAATGTAAAGTATAGAAACACCTCAAACCGCTCTGAAAAATGCAAGATCAGAGCGGGTTTCCAGGCGTTTGTTACAGTAGTTGTTCAGTAACAGCTTTATGTAACAATTTATGAAATCTGTGCAAAAGGTGGATCAGCGCATCACCAGGCCGCCTCCGAATGGCCTCCAATCAGAGGTGCGCTGAGCCCCCCCGAAACTGCAAACGCACCTTGAAACCAAACAGAAGCTCTGCATATACACCAAAAGCAAAGCTGTTAAGTGGGAGCAGCTGACCAAAAATGGATTAAATTAGTACATGGCAAGGAAATGAACAGCGCTACTTAAAAACAGATAAGTGCCTACCTTCAAGAGAGTGCAAGCCCAACTTGTGGGATAAAATACACACCTAGCATACACATGACCTGTCTACCACTGAAGGATGTTGGTTTCTTGTAACAGCTTGCATGCAACTTGTTAAGTACTCGTCCCTCCCACTGCGGAGAAGTCATCCTTGATGGGATTTTATGAAATCTGCTAAACAAAAACGCTCCAAAAACCACTAGGCATGTTTAGAAAACCTCTCTAAACACGCCTACAATCGCTCTGAAAATCTGCTTCAAAAACCTCTAGCGTTTTGCTGATCTGCTAGAGGTTTTTGGTGTGCACTGGGCTTAAGTGTTATTTTGTGCTAGTAGGTGTAAGGCTGAGTTCCACCTAAAATCTTTTGAAAAGTAACATGGCATCTTTTTTTCTCTATTTTCCGCTGCATGTTACATAAATTGTCCCTGGGAAGAGGTGAGAAGGGCAGCAGGCACTTATAATGGTCTCGCTCTGTTTATTCTTCATCATAATGTTATTGTGAGCTTAACATTATTCAAGTCACAGACACAGGTGACCATTAAAGGTTAACATAGGAGAACATTTACATAAAACATTCAATATATATTTTACATGCATAGAAATAAATATAAATATCTATTTATGAGTAGTTCATGAAGGGCAATAAATACAGTTAAGCAAAAAAATAAAAAATCATTCAAATGTTAAGTCAGTCGAGAAATGTGGAGCACTTCAGTTGCACCTCCACATAAACACCAGCGCCAGAATAGAAGTAAGCACATAATATCTAGCTACAAGGCCGAGCTATCGAGAATTCATGTACAAGTAATGGAAGTGGGGTTGTGAGTTCATGGTACGCACTTCCAATACACATATTAATAATATAACATCATTTTAAAACTGTAGTCTCATTTCCCATACGATATACGGGTGATATGAGTACCACAGTCAACTTCGAGATTACCGTCAACAATCTAGAAAGTAACACAAATAAAATTGGTGGACAGATGGAGCAAATATAGCAGAAAACAATGCAATTACGCCATCTGTCATAAATGAAGTGTTTGGTACAGGCAATATCACAACGTGGGAAGAACATCAGTGCCCACGCCAATTAACAATTTGTTTTGGCTGTTCTGTGGTTGGCAAGAAAGTATAGGTCAGATGCCAGTTTACTGCCTCACTTCAGTCTTTGCCACCTTTTGTGGATCCTAACAAATTGTGCTTGCAATGCTTACAACATTGCTTTTTTTAAAAGTAATCTAAAGCTTTATTTGCACTTACGCTGAGGCACACGAGTCTGACTCTGTCTGACATAAAAGGCACTTTATTTGTTTACTATCGACCCGACAAAGTTGAAAAGTGTTGTCTGACCCTACTTTGTGCAATAAACTCTTGAATCCAAGTTGAGTTTTATCGGCAGAGGTCCTTTAAGTGTACGGCCACTTTTACAGCGCTGATAAAGCAAAGTGAAGAATCTCAGTCAAACAGAAGTGTATTGAACAGGTTCTCTGTTATACATTTAATGGATTGCCATTACAGTGAATATAAGTGAATTTCCTCTACTCCAGGAATGCAGCACATCACATAGAATATTTTAGTGCTGGCTAAGAATAGAAGGATGTTATTAAAGTGAAAGTTTTTTTTTTTCATTCTGTTTGAATCATATTAATTTTACTGAACATCCCTTAGGGTTTAACCTGTCAGTTGATTTAATATGGATATGAAATGTAACAATATGACAGAAATGTTATGAATTCCCATATAGACCTTCTTCCAGTTGTATTCCTCATTGACTTTTTTTTTCCTTTGCTTCTACAGTTATCTGTATGCTGAAAATTAGTTATATTTGAATTAGCATAATGTCGGATACTGGGATAGTGGTATACAATTCACTCACCTGAAAAGACTTAAGTACAATGGCACTTGTGATTGGCTGTGTCCAGGAGCAAGAAAAACAAATAATGTGGTCCACTGAATTTAACCAGCCCATAAAAGTTATGCCTTTCAGGCACTAGTTTCCCCCCGTGCTTAAAGTGAATGGGAACCGCGTTTAAAAAAAATGAAGCAAATAATTACCTAAGGAGAGGGAAGGCTCTGGGTTGTATAGAGCCTTCCGTCTCCTCTCTCAGTGCTCCCTATCCTGTGCTGGCTCCCCCCCCTCCATTTACTTCCCCCGTCAAAAGGGTATTTGGAAGTCTTCGGGAGCCGTGTCCTCCCGAAGACGTGAGGCTCCATACTGCACAGGCGTGAGCGTGCAAGAGAGCGTACTTGCGCAGTACAGGGCGGCCCTTCTTCAGGAGCACTCGGGCTCCCTGAAGACTTCTGAAGCCTCCTACAGCCGGATAAAGCAGTATTTGACTATTTTAGTCAAATACTGCTACCGGGCGAGCCAGCACTGGAACAAGGGGACCAGGAGAGGAGCAGGAAGGCTCTATACGACCCAGAGCCTTCCCTCTCCTTGGGTAAGTATCTATCTCATTTTTTAAATCCGGTTCCCATTCACTTTAAAAGAGAAACCATAACCAAGGATTGAACTTCATCCCAATCAGTAGCTGATACCCCCTTCCCCATTAGAAATCTTTTTCTGTTCTCAAACGGATTAACAGGGGGCTCTGTATGGCTGATATTGTGGTGAAACCCCTCCCACAGTGTGAGGTCGGCAATGAGGTACTACTGACATCACACTGTGGGAACCTTGTTGCATTGTGGGAAATAACAGCTGTTTCCAACCGCCCAAAAATGAATCATCTCTTTCCACAGACATTACCTGCCAGCAGTAAAGATTTCAGGATGTAAATCAGGGAGAGGAAAGACTTTACAATGGGTATACATTGACTAAATCGTTCATAAATGATTATTGTAAAAATGAAGCACTTTTTTTTCATTACGTTATTTTCACTGCAGTTCCTCTTTAAGTGTGCTTCCTGGCAATTGATGCTGCCTTACCTTGATTTTCTTCTCTGCTCTATGTAGCTAAGACAAGACACAGAACATTGATATCGTGCTTTTCTCCTGGCGGACTCAAAGTGCCAGAGAAAACTGCCTACTGGGCATGCCTACTGCCACTAGGGGCATGCTCAGTAGGCAGTAGCAGTGTTAGGGAATCCTGCCAAAGGATCATTACTGAATAGGTGCAGCTTACTGAACAGGAGAAGCCAATATTCAAACCTTGGTCTCCTGTGGCAGAGGCAGAGCCCTTATCCAGTACACTATCCAGCCACTGTAATCTAAGTGAGCTAAGTGAGCTAAGATCTCGCCACTTAAGGTAGCCATACACTGGTCGATTTGCCATTAGATCGATCAGCTGACAGATCCCTATCTGATCGAATCTGATCAGAGAGGGATCGTATGGCTGCCTTTACTGCAAACAGATTGTGAATCGGTTTCAGCCTGAAACCGATCACAATCTGTTGAGCTGCTCCTGCCGCCTGTCTCCCCCCCCCCAGTATACATTACCTAAAGCTGGCTCCGGGTCCTCTTCTCCGCGCTGCACCCCGCACCGCATCCCAGCGTACACTGTGTCACTCCGTGACCAGGAAGTTCAAATAGAGCGCCCTCTATTTGAACTTCCTGGTCACTGCAGTGACACAGGAAGTTAATGTACGCTGGGATGGAAGCAGGAACAGAACCGTGCAGCGCGGAGAAGATGCCCGGGAGCCAGCGTCAGGTAATGTATACCTGATCGGATCGGCCGCCACTAGCGACACGCTCCCTACTCGCGGGCGATCAACGGTATTTTTCCGCACGTCGCGATCGACGGACTGATCCGATTTCGGGAGGAAATCGGATCGGCGAGTGCGTCTAGCGTGAACGATTGGCAGCAGATTCGATCCCAGTGATTGAATCTGCTGTCGAAACGGCCGCAAATCGGGCCAGTGTATGGCCAGCTTTACTTTTTTTAGATCATATAACACTTTCAAAAATTAGGAGCTCTTCCAAATAACAATCTACTTATACTTTCGTGTGCTATTCATCCCACCTTGGCATATTCGGTTTCCTTAACCCCACAGATAGTTCTTATCTCAAGTGGCAGAAAAGTGGTTCTAGTAGTCTCTTATTTGCCTGTTGGCATTGCCAAATGTTATAAGCTTCCTGAGTCAGCTGCAAATACCTGCCAGTTTATTCCCCATAAAAAGAAAATCAAACTGTTTCACATATAACGTGTGAATCTGTTGAATACTTCTGTAAAACTTGGTTCCATAATGTAGGCTAAACTGAAGGTGGTACTTTATTGGTACACATCAGCAATGTACTCTTGCCTTACATTACCACACCTACAGAAAGAAGCTGTAAAAACAGCAGAGGAGATTTGGGTGCAGCCGGCGCCACCATAGACCGTAATAGGAATTATGGCTATAGCAGCTTAAAGAGACCGATTTGAGGTGCCGTCAAAAGAAAGAGCACATATCACTACAAGAAAACTGTAATTCGTCTGCCAGCAATAGCTGCAAGCTGAATTACTTCTTTCCTCACTATCCATGGCGGCTTGGAGGGGGAATAGTAATGAATGCCGCCAGGATTTGTATAGGAGCATGGTAAGCTGTTTATCGGCTTTACCCTGCGCTCAAACACCCTGAGCCAAACTGCATCACAAGTGAGTAATGAAGCTCTAGTGTTCTCCGAATTTATGTAGTGGAATTGCAGCTCCCCTTTCTGGTCAACCAGCATCATCAAGCATCTTCACAACCGCGTGTCAAACCCAACTTTCACCTGGGGGGGGGGGGAGGGCACTATATTGTTATTACCTCTTGTCCTTCTGGAAGTTGGTTTGATGTGTCTCACAGTAATAATCTTTTTCAAACTGTGACCGACATAACCCTTGTTACCCTGCAAACAGATAGACAAGACACAGAACAAGAACATTTCTAACACGCTTTTCTCCTGGCGGACTCGAAGCACCACAGCTGCAGCCCCTAGGAAATGCTCTAAATGCAGTACAAGTGCTAGGGAGTCTTGCCCAAAGTCTCCTCACTGAATAGGTGCAGGCTTACTGAACAGAAAGAGCCCAGATTTGAACCCTGGTCCCCTGTGTCAGAGGCAGAGATCTTAACCCAGGCCCAGATTTACATCACAGGAGCCTATAGGCACAAATGTCCTGGCACTTTAAACTTCACCCTCCATGAACCTACAAACCTCAACCAAACTGCACCACATGTTTGTTGGCTGTCCCAGCTGTCTCTTCTCCCTTACTTCTCTTGCCCATCATAGGTAGCTGCAGGTGCCCCTTAGTATTAGATAACAAAAGACACCCTCAGTATTAAGTGACTAGAGTTGCCCAAAAGAATTAGGTAGTTAGAGGAACCTCAGTATTAAGTAGCTAGAGGTGCCCTAGACTGAAGGGAGATCTCGTAAGTGGAATGCAGTGAGCAGTATGAGTAACCTCTCATTTACACTGTCATTATAGGGTAGGAGGGAGAGAGGCACTCAGGGAATGAGCTGCCACCTTTCCATCATCAGGCGCCTGTAGGCACGTGCCTACAGTGCCTTATGGTAAATCCGGCCCTAACCACTATCCAGCCATTGCTGGAGAGATGGATCATATTTCTATTCTGCTCAGTAGTGGTTGCCTTTGTGACAACCCAGGTTTCTAAGGAGCCCTTTTCATTTTATTTATCTATGCTCATTGTCAAAGTATTTCACCATTATGGCTCATGGCTATGTCTTATCTTCGTTTTGGTGATCTTAAGCCCCATCTACATGATACGATTCTTTGTGCGATTAGATTACGATTCTATTTATGATCCGATTAAATCCGACATGTCCGATCGGGATTCGATGAAATTCAATTTGATTTGCCATTGTTAGTGCAATGGCAAATTGAATTGAATCGAATCGAATCCCAAACGGACATGTCGGATTTAATTGGATCGTAAATAGAATCGTAATTGAATCGCACAAAGAATCGTATCGTGTAGATTGGGCTTTTGGCCCATATCTATCCAGTCTGGAGCAGACACTGCTGTTAAACTCCCAGCATTTTGCATAAGTAGTTAGCTGTACAAAGCAGCAGGAGTCCTTGCTAATCAAATCTCCATGAATTACCCTTCCAGCAGTTTCTTAACAAATGCTTTGGGATGACAGCATTTGTATATACACATAACATTAAGCAGGCTGAAATAAAGTTTACCAAAACCCTCAGGTTGTGCATTTTCATTTTAAATCAGTAAAATAATTGGAACATAAAATATCATGTAACTTGACTGGAAAGTTGTACCTTACTTGCTGCCTTTTCCATTATTAATACATACTGTAGATTTTTTTTAATGTACCTGTGAGGAAAAAAAAAATACAAAAGATAGATGCTTACCTCAGTAGAGGGGAGCCTTTGCATAGTCCAGAGGCTTCCCCCATTGTACTTCCCTCTGCCGATCCAGATCTGGGACCCTCCAAACATATTTGACAAGAGCGCGTTGAATAGGTTTGCTCAGCCATGCTGCCCTTATGTATAAGTGCAACCAGAGATGGATTAAGAGGAAATAGGGTCCTCAACAAGATAATACCCATCTTGACCTATCTCCGCACCTCCTATGATCTTCATGTGCCAATAAGTATCTGTTTTTTATATAAAGATTGCCTTTTTATGAAGTTTCAGGAATAAAGATGTGGAATTTTGTATCAAGTACATGGCGTGTTTCTCCTGGAATCTGTATCTATCTGCAATGCAAGATAAGAACTTTGCAGGGGCGTAGCAATAGGGGGTGCAGAGGTTGCGACCGCATTAGGGCCCTTGGGCCAGAAGGGCCCAGAGGGGCACTCCCTCAAGTTCAGTACTAGCTCTCTATTGGTCCTGTGCAAATAATAATCACTTCTATAGATACTTTGAATAGTGGTAATCATTAACAAAGTGCTCCCCATTCCCTTCTTGAACCTCTGACATGGTAGTTGCCATTGGCAGGTTTTGGTGCACTGTATCAATCCTTATGTATAGAGTGCTTGGAGGGCCCCAATGTAAAACTTGCATCAGGGCCCACAGCTCCTTAGCTACGCCACTGTAACTTTGGTTTCACCTTATGGTCGTTTTAGTAATTTGAGATGGAGGAGGGTTTAGAGAAAGTGGTAGTTGGCACCCGACACCCATCTGCCTAGGTTGCCTTGTGGATGATCCTGCTCTGAGTGCGAGTGCAATGGCAGCTCTCACCTGCACAGTATTTTTTTTTTTGAATATTAATTTTTATTGCTAAAAATGCATGAATACAATAGTAAAGAAAATATGTATCTGAAGAAGAACATACATTCGGCATTTGAATAAACAGCCAAGAAAAAACACTCAAAGTTAAAATTAAACATTGTAAGGTTGAGAACCAAAACAGGGTAACAACAAGAAACATATCTGGTGCTATATCTGTGATACGTGATAGCATGGTGCGAAAAGGATTCACTAGAAAAATAGTAAAGATAAGACATTAGGGCGGTTAATTAAAAACGTGCTGTAGCTTTTTCTCCATACTCATGTTTATGGTGGTTTGGGCTATGATTTGTAATAATGTGGGAGGGGATGGGACACGCCAGTTTGATACTATCAGATGTCGAGTAACACACAAGATCTGTGTGATTTCTACTCTGTAAGGGACTGGGATGTTGTCTAGGCCAACATGTAATATAGCTAGTTGGGGGGTTAGTTTGAAGGAGGACCGTATAGTAGATGAAATGTAAGTATTAACCACTTAAGCCCTCGGTCGTTTTCACTTTATGCATCCGAGCAATGTTCACCTCCCATTCATTAGCCTATAACTTTATCACTACTTATCACAATTAACTGATCTATATCTTGTTTTTTCTACCACCAATTAGGCTTTCTATGGGTGGTACATTTTGCTAAGAGCTACCTTACTGTAAATACATTTTAACAGTAAGAATAAGAAAAAAACTGAAAAAATTCATTATTTCTCATTTTTTAGCCATTGTAGTTTTAAAATAATACATGCCTCCATAATTAAAACCCATGTATTGTATTTACCCATTTGTCCCGGTTATTTCACTATTTAAATTATGTCCCTATCACAATGTATGGCGACAATATTTTATTTGGAAAAAAAGGGCATTTTTTTCTGTTTTGCATCCATCACTATTTACAAGCTTATAAAAAAAAAAAAAAACATTTCATCTTTACATAGATATTTACCAAGTTTAGACCCTTAGGTAAATATTTATGTGTTTTTTTTATTGTAATTTTTTTTTTTATTACTGAACGTTTTATGTGGATATTTTTGGGAGGGTAGGATGTAAATAGTATTTGTTTGGGGTAAATATATGTGTATTTTGATTTATTTTTACATTTAGATGTAGTTTTACTTTTTGGCCACAAGATGGCAACCTTGAGTTTGTTTACATGACGTCACTCTAAGCATACAATGTACACTTAGAAGGACATAGGAATCAGAAAAAGTGAAGCTTCCGAGAGAAGCTGTCGCTTTTTCTGCGGGGGAGAGGAATCAGTGATCGGCACCATGGCCCGATTCATTGATTCCTGGGCTGACGAACAGCGGGCCTGGAGCGCACGTCCACGTGCACGATCGGCCGCCAGAGCGCACATGTCCTCCTTGATGTAGAACTACGTCAAGGAGGACAAAGTGGTTAATTTCCTTCCAGAGGGCTAGTATAGGTTTGCAATACCACAATATATGAGGTAAGGTACATAGGAAATTACAGTTTCTCCAACAGTCGGGGGCACCTTTAAGTTTAGATTGGCGTGAAGGTGTAGAGTACCAGTGTAGTAAGATCTTTTGGAACGTTTCCCGTGGATGTTGCATCCTGAATATTTTGCTATACGTGAAGTCGCTAGTCTTACTTGCTCAACCGAGATGCCTATATTCAGTTCATAAGACCAGTGTTTTACATATTTTAGAATGCAGTTTTCAGAAGACCTGAGGATTTCCATGTAACATATAGAGATGCCTTTTTTTTAGTGGGATTGTTGCACTAACAAATTGAAGGATGTCTTTAGGAAAGGTAGGTATTTCGTTTTGTATAGTGGGCCAAAGTTGTTTAATCTGTAAATAGGTGAGAAATTCAGATGGAGGTAATGAAAGTTCCGTTTGCAGTTGAGAGAAAGGCTTGACTTCTCCATTTATAAGAAGATCTTTGATGTCTGGGATTGTATTGGTAACCCAATAATTTAGATTGATATTTTTTTACTAAGAAGGGTATCATCGTTAAGGGGGTTTTGGAAGTCAGCAACTCACTACTTACATGTTTTTTGAGTAAATAAAGCCAGGGGGCAACCATAGCCTGTAGTGTAGGGTAAGTATGTTCTTTTTTTGACTTTTGGATAAGTTGTGCCACTAAGAAATCGTTCAGGTCTCCTTTTACAACCTTTCCTTAAATTTGAAGCCACAAGGGTACTTCTGTTGATTTATACCACCAGGATTTAGATATTTCAATATTGCATGTGTGATATAAAGCTAATATGCAAGAGACCCCTAGTCCGCCGAGTTTCCTAGGAAATGACACGGCTTTCTCCTATGTGCACATGCTTCTCTGTGCTCCTGCACAGACATGGGCCATCATTGTGCCTGTCGTACATGGATGGGAGCGTGGCTGGGAAGGGTCCTGGCAAGCAGCAGTGGAATGGAGGAGGATAGGACAAGCCTCTGGATCATCTAGAAGAGGGATGGGCAACCTTTTCTTTGTTTGGGCCACATTCCTCTAGAATGTGGCCTGCAGCAACAATGTCTCTGTCTCTCTCCCTCCCTAACTTTCTCCAGAGAAAATGGACGCAGGGAGACATTTAGTTGTACTGGTAATTCACTCAATCTCACTTTCCAGCTACGATCTCCATAGTAATGGCAGCGTCATGTGACGCACTGGTAAGTACTGACAGCAGGTCACATCCACACCATGGAGACTGCCAGTGGAAAGTGCTATTGGGTAAGTTCTTCGCTTGTACATGCACTGTATGTATTTTTGAATGGATGATGACGGGAGGGAAAAGGGAAGAGGAGTGGAATATTGCCCTCTATCGCCAGGCCAGCTTCATAAGGGCTGTAGTTTGGCCAGCCGTGATCTAGAGACTTCACTCTAATAAGATTAATATCTAAATTTTGCATTTTTTTTTCTAACAGGTTTACTTTAAATCAAAACTATGAAACTATGGTTAAATATGGTTATGGAGTATGGTTGTTGTAATCACAGCTATATGACCTATTAAGCACAGCAATTTTTTTGAATGTTCATACATTATTGATCCAGACAGCAGCTTGTCAATGTAATGTGACTTAATTTTACAAGACAGCAGCTTTGCATTAGAAGCAGGTGCCAGAAGGACTTAATACATTTTGAGAAACAAGCACATGTAATCTGATTTTTTGTTCCTGCTGTTCTACATTTGTATATCTATTGTCAGTCAGGTAAAGGTGCTTTCATGGGTTAGTCACAAAAATGGTTACTATTTAGAAATGAACACCAATAGTTTATTTTTCAGTTTTGTGGGGTTTTTTGCCCCTCTTTGACACTTTGACGTGATGATCTGCAATACTGGGAGCTCTGGAAAAGTATCTTTGAACCTTCCAGTGGGGCTTCCCATTGGTTCAAAGTCTGGACCAATAAGAATAATCCCTGAGGAGGATTCTCTTTGATCAGTTTTGATGACCAATGAAACTATCCTCAGGGAGGATTCTTATTGGTCCAGACCATATAGACCAATGGCGGAAGGTTCAGAGATGCTATGGTGGGGCCTCCCAGTATAGCAGAAGTACAGAGTGCCAAAGAAGAGAGGTGGATTTTCATGATGCTGCTGGTGCTGTGGACAAAAGGGCAAGAGGTCCATAGCTGAGTTGCCTGGAGGAGTGGCACTGGCCAGGGGTCCATGGCTGAGTTGCTGGGAGTACCCATAGGAAACCCAATCAAACTCAGGGAGAACATACAATCTCTATGCAGATAGTACCTCGGTTCAGATTTAACCAGGGGTTTGGGATGGTTGAAAATGTTGCTTATATTTTAGAGCAGAGAGAAAGTTCTGAGTTTAGGTCCACTTTAAGTAATTACTGTGCAAACAAAGTAGAAAATGTTCTCTGCTTCCTCCATTGATATAGCAAAACATTTTTGGCAATGTTTACACAGCTTAGTATAGCTAAACACAATCTGATCATTTTAGTATGGCAATGGCAATCTTACCAATTAGCTTATGAGTGAAGTAGAGGTTTGAGTATAAATCCCTGCAGTACATATTTTTTGCTATTAGTTTTATATTGTTTTTAATGCTTTAGACAATAGATGCAATTTTGAGTGTTACCACACTAAAACTAAAAACCACACAGAGGATGAGTTTATTGAAAGTGTTTGTTTGATATGTTGTTTTACTTAGTTTTCAGTGTTAACTTATTTCATATGTCTAGGACATATGCCAGTTCTTTTATTTTTATTTTAGTTTATTTTTAGGATTTATGCCTAGCTAGGTGGTTATACATCAGGAGACATAGATCTGGAAACAGCTTGTGGGCTTCAGGCCAGAAACTGGAAACACCGATACAGAAGGTTAATAAAATTTTATAAGTAAGAATACTACTTTTTGCAGAGAGTGGAATACTCAGTGACCATTTTATAAAGGTGAAGGAAAAACTGAATAAAGGGAGGAACAGCTATATTGTTATTTTCAAAATTCCACCAAGGGAAAATAATACTCCTATATGTCGGCAGTGAAATAAAAATTCCAATACCTACTTATTCGAGACATCATTAACAAGAATAATATCTAATAATAGAAATTTATGTCAGCAATGAATCAGGCCAAATGCACTCAGCATGCCTATTTGAAACAAACAATATTTTTTTTGGGTAACAGAAAACAGCGTTGTCTCTTTATAGAACAATTCTGTCTGCATTGTTTTTTAAAGTGAGGAATTTTAAATGATTTTAAGAGTTCATTTTCCGGAAAACTGTTTTCTGTTGTGTTGATTTGTGCGCTGTTAAACATTTTAGATGATCAATTTATCACCGCCTACCGGCACTGTGAATTTTCTAGGACCACTTCACTTTTCTAATCTGTTCCGAAGAAAGGCAGACGTACCAGTAATGCTATGTAATCAAGAAATTCAGGACAGAATGTTGCAAAGCTACAGAAATGTGGCACAACTGCTGTTTCTAACAGTTGGCCGCAGCAACATTAGCTAGTCTATAGAAGTAAAGCTTGCTTGGATGATGCCTCTGCTTAGGAAGTTTGGATAATGGAGATTTCTGTCTCTTAGTTGGTAATTTGCTAAAACCTGTAGCCTGTGATTAATGAAGTATAAGAATTTATACTTACCTGGAGCTCACTTCAGCCTCCTGTAGACCACCTGCTTTATCGTCATCATCTGTGGCTACTCCATTCCACCGTAAAGGAGTCTGCAATCCAGCCCAGTTATGCTCCACTGTGCATGCGCGGGTCCGGCTGTGCACCCCCTGCTTGCAATCCCATGGCCGGGATTGATCTGCGCAAGCACAGTCACAGTCTTAGGGAACTGCGTTAATGAACTGTGCATGCATAGAATGCTCCTGGCCACAGGACCACACATGCGCAGTGGAGCATAACTGAGCCCAGTTGGAGAATTTACCGGGCTGGCCAGAGTGGAATATCAGAGTGGCCCGGGTAGGATGGGGGGGGGGGGGTCCATGGCCTACAGGTGGCTAGAAGAAGCCCCAGGTAAGTATAAGTGCTTGTGTACCATTCCTCTTAGGGTATCTTAATCTCATTGTTGGGATATGAAGAAGATGCCAGATGTGCATGTGTGCAGAAATCATTTATGCCTTCAGGGAAAAAATACATATATTTCCTATGTGTTGGTGAGGTGTGGACTTTAAGCAGGCCTCATAACGCAAAAGTATCGCATAGTCTATTAATACAGCAGTTAAATCTCAGATGATAAGTTATTGAACAATATTCCTTTTGTACTAAATTAAAGAAATAATTAAAGAGTACCAGAGACGAAGCACCCTCATGTATTTTACCATATATATATCAGTGGGAACATTAGAGAAAACACCTACCCTGCTCTCTGTTTCATTCTTCACTGCTCAGCCTGTTTGTTATCAGCCCTGATAAAATCCCAGACTGAGCATTCAGTCTGGCTTTGCTCAGGAATCATTATAGCTGAGTCTGTCTTCTCTGATGTCTTTTCAAGCCCAAGCCTGCCCCCTTCTGGCTATACTATAATGACTCAGCTATAATGATTCCTGAGCAAAGCCAGACTGAATGCTCAGTCAGGGATTTTATCAGGGCTGTTAACAAGCAGGCTGAGCAGTGAAGAATGAAACAGAGAGCAGAGTAGGTGTTTTCTGGTTCACTTTAAGTTCTTACACTCCTAATACCTGTGAATAGGCAGTAAAAGGCCCTAGGTGTGTCTCCAGAGCTTCAGGGCCATACAGGAATGGGGTTGCACAGACTTTTATTAATGTGAGCTCTTAACAAGCTAGTTTGGTTTGGTCTAAGTGATGTTCCTGTATCCCGAGCAATTCTGAGTGATGGAGAGTGAGATGTTTGTGCTATAAAGCTGTCCTTCTGCAACATGGATCTGCTGCCTTGCTCCCCAGGGAGATGTGCGTGCACTCGTCACTGTCAACCAACATCCCCAGCTAGAAGAACAATGCTGACATCACCTGACATCTGTGCTTTGTGCCAGGCTCTGCTGGCAATGTCACCTCTCATCACTCTGCGTCCCCTGAGAGACTGGCTAGGATCACCGCTGCTGCTGTCGTCCTCTTCTCTGTCTACGCTGGAGCCCCGGCAAAAGCATTTTTGAAGCTCCCGCTGGTACTCCCCACTCATCCACTGGGAGGACAAATGAGAATTATCGTGATTCTCCATTAGTAGGAGCAGTGTGCAATGTGTGTCCCAGCGCCCAGCAGAGGAATGGCATGTGCCCCTGGCGGCAACAGGTGAGAATTTTTTTTTAATTTTTATTTTTTTACAGTAAATAGGGAGTCAAAAATTGACTAACTTTACCTATTTAAAATACAGGCATCTGGGATCTCCTTAGTAAAAGAGGCATCCAGATTCATAAAGAAGCCCGACATAGGTGATAAATACTTTAACCTGCTCTGAGCATGTGGAAAGTTCTTCCTTATGTTTGATGGGAAGTGATATTAATAATTGCATAGAGGGAGAAGAAGCTATGGAGAAGTTGTGGGCGATTGTATTGCCCAAGTTAGTTATTTACCACCTGGTGCTAAATTGAATTGAATTAGGCGATGGTCCTGTTGCCTAATTTTAGAATTCACCAGTGCTTATCTCTGGCAAGTTTGTGACTTGCATAAGGCCCATGAGCTCATATGCAATTCGTTTTTTCTTCTGAGTTTTCGCCTAAGTGATATTTTCATACTTGGCATTAAAATGCCTCTTAAAGAAAACCTGTAACTTTGAAAACCTCCCCTGGGGAGTACTCACATCGGGTGGGGGAAGCCTCCGGATCCTATTGAGGCTTCCCCTGTCCTTCTCGGCCCCACGGCAGCGGCGATAAAGCTCCCGGAACAGCGGGGATGGAAATATTTACCTTCCCGGCTCCAGCGCAGGCGCAGTATCGGCTCTCCGCTTCGGAGATAGGCGTAAATAGCCGATAACTGTCGGGCCGCTCTACTACACAGGCGCAAGTCTGCTGCGCTATTTTCACCTATCTTCGTGCGGTGAGCCGCAACAGCGCCCCGCTGGAGCCAGGCAAGGTAAATAAATCAGTGCTTATCAGCGCTTGTCAGGCTTGTCGAGGGAGGATCACTGGGAAACTTCGGGGGAGCCAGCGCTGGATTGCCTGCAGCTACAGGGGTGGGGGAAGCCTCATTGGGACTCTGAGGCTTCCCCCTTCCGAGGTGAGTACCCCCCAGGGGAACTTTTTTTTGTTACAGGTTCTCTTTAAATCACCAGCAAGCAAAAAATACTCAAAGTAATTTTGATAGTACTTTTCCAACTACTTTTTGGTATTTTTTTCAATTGCAAAGTACTGAAAATGTATTCTAAATAGAATATGAAAAATTATCTCCTAGGAGAAAACTCAGGAGAAAAAGTGACTTGCATAGGGCCCTGGTGTGCCTCCTGTGGTTGTCTCTCTTTGTTGTGCTCCCTGTCTCCTTTATGCAGGTACATGTCTATCTATTCCAAATATGACTACAGGTTAAAGTGAGATAAAACTCTGACATAAGTCATAACATATTTAATAAAAATGTGTTTTCTACTTTTTATTACTCATACAGTTACCAGATTTGCTTTTGTGCATAAATAATATTGTTTGTCTGTCTACAACTTACAAGTTCCCAAAGTATAGTTTATCTGCTCTGAAAGCAGCCATTGCATTTTATTGCATAGCTGCTATATTTATACTATATATTAAATGTATCTAGTGATCACTTCTTAGCCATCTGATTCTACAGCAAAGAGATCATTTTCAGCACAGCTAAGAATGTGTACTAATTTCAGCAGACACAGGAATGTAAACAAAAGATAATGTTATCACCTCTCCAGATGTGGCAGCAAGCTTTCTGTTGAAGAGGAAATAGCTGTATTTAACTGTTTGAATGCTTTTCTGCTACAATTTGTTTTGTGGTAGTAGAATTCATGCTGTAAATAATCTTTTAGGTCAAATAAAAAATGTTGAGTTTCTTACTACTTCATTGCCCAGAAAATGACAAACAGATTATGTCTGGGACATCACCCCTCTGGCCTAACCCTGCTAATACAGTCCTATAGCTTTTCAAATCGATCTTTCTACAGGTTCTAGAGGTATGTGGTGGAGAGAAAGACATTAGGGAAAAATGTATTTTCCTCTCTGCTGAACATAAAGCTAGCGACTAAACATGTGTTTCCAGAAACATCTGTTACTGCCCATAATCTAAGGAACAAAACAGTATTACTTTATCTCAGGCCAGGCGACTTTGTAGCTTCTATAGCAAAGCAGGCCGGGGATGGATTGTGTTGGCCCATTTGCTTGTCAGAGTCTAATAAAGGCTGTGGAAATGATTTGTCTCCATAAAGATCTAAGGGGAGTGTGCTGTAAAGTATGTTAAATATAATGAAATCTCTGTAAAATATGATATTGTAAAACATTATTTTACAAAGTCAAAGGTACTTGAAATAGATGAAACATGGTTGCAAAGGATTATCATGCTAGGCATGAAAAGACCCATCTTGAGAATAAAAGGATAATGTTTCCAGCAAATCAAAATCAACACTTGTTTGAGAAGAGAAGTATTTTTGTAGCTCTGGCTATTTTGTTATACGATTTTAAAATATATAAATGATGCAGAGCCAAACCTTCTCAGGCCACTGTAATTTACACATGACAAGGCCTATTTCAAAGGGCAGCAGGGCATAAAAAAGTAATAGCAATAATCACACAGAAAATGCAGTAACAAAGGATGTAAAAAAAAAATAAGTCAAATCAAAAATTGCAAGAATCTTATTCTTTATGGTTTTAACAAAAATACATGTTCAATACATCAAAAGATATTAAAACCGATAACAAAACTTGTGCTTCATGGCTTTTTACCTTTGATTTCTTAAGTTACTGAAGCAATGAAAGGCTTTAGAGGTTTTTTTGCCCTTTTATCAGAAAGAAGAGTGAATATTGTTCCTCCAGTGCTGATGCTTTCAAATACCGTATTTTTCAGCATATAAGACACACTTTTTCTCCCCCTGTGTCTTATATACCAAATACAGGGAGTCCCTGAGTTGTGAACACCGGCCGATACAAACCGCGGACCCACTGCAATGTTGGGAATTCCCTGCATTTTCCCCCTGTGTCCTCCTTTGCTCCCCCCATGTCTCGACTGCTCCCTGTGCATAAATGTAAGTAGCAGCAGCGTGGCCCACCTAATCCATGGCTCCAGCGGTGATCACAGACCTCTAGTCTCCTTCACTGTTTCTCTAGTGCCGGCTTCTGCTGATTACACCATTCCTCTTGCCTCAATTTTTGGTCATGCCATACACATGAGCATTTGATTGAAAAGCTGTGGGGTGGGCTTAGCCTGGGGCCATGCTGTTTTTCAGATGTTTTGGAAGGGGGATGTTTAACCATGGGCCAGCTTGTCTGCGAGTATATATGAAACAAAAAAAAAATATTCCCTGGTTGAAAAGAATTCATGTTGTAGCAACCACCATCAGTTGTGAGCTTTCTAATTCTTTCCGATCGGAAATCATCTTTACGAAGTGAAAGCTGTATTCGGAAAGTAGAGTGTGGAAATCTTAATTCCAACAAATACTGCATTTCCAAGAGATTCAGAATTTTTAGCCCAATCACAAGACTTGGAATTATTAGGCCAGTCAGAGAATTTGGAAAAATGTACCGAGGCAGGCATTCAGAATTGCATATTATGAGTAATACATCCGCAAAATATAGCAGATTCCGTGGAATTTAGAAATCAACATAACAAACTTTATTACCAACAATGATAGAAGCAATTCCATGGAATTCAGAATGTTACATGTCGGAATGAGGCGTTCCATCAGCTTCGGAAATCGGCAATTCCAACCATCCCTTATTGTAAGTATAAAACTATTTGGACAGATTTAACAGGTAAAACCTTTTGCATATACTGTACTTCCAATATGTATTTTGACCTCTGGGTGTTCAGCTTGCTTTAAATAAGGTCCAAAGAATTCAATTAATCCAGGAAATTACAAGAAATTATAAGATAAAAAGCTCCAGGAGTGAAAGTCAGCGAACAAGTTTTTAATGCACTGAGAATCGAGCAAAAACTGTCAAGTCTAAAGGACATTTGTAAGGTGTGCCTATGTAAGCATATTCCCCTTTATCTCTGGTGGTTTTCACAAAAAAAATGAATTACGGATGTGTAGTTTTATGGAAGGAAATGTGGTTCCAGAGGGTAAATTAAAATTCATAGGACTGTGAAAAAGTTGCCATTTTGCTCTAATTGTTCCCGAAAGACAGACTATTTGATGATGTAGAATAGGTTTCCTCTACTTATTGTCCTTGTATCAACATTTTAGTTCTAAAAACGAATGCTTCACTTCCCTCAGGCATTTAAATATAACAAAAAGTATGACGACTTTGGAAAACAAGTAGTTTGTTTATGCCAGAGGCCTACAAGCTGACTTCTACATACATCTATCTAGAACGTGCATAAAGAATTTTTTAACTAGTTATTTTAGACCCAGTTAACATGGACATTTTCCTGAAATCAAAATACTACATCTAAAGCCCCAAACATCGAGGCAGGTAACTTCGGTGCACGGCGCTCATCGCCGAGCACCAAAGCTGGGTGCCCTCATAGTAGCAATGCTGTGATGCGCTCCCTACATAAGGGTAATTCATTAATATTAATAAAGATTAATTCCAGCGATTGCCAGACTCTGAATTACACGGCAGCCTTAAATACTATTCCCCCTCCCTCCAAATTGTAGCAACTCAGAGGGAGGGGGAATAGTATTTAAGGCCGCCGTGGGGTTTAGCGGCAGCAGGAAGAGCAATCATTTGGCTCGCCCAGCGCCCAACTCACCAATGGCGTACTAGTACGTACACCCAAACATGCTTTTAGGTGGAATCTCTAAACATGTCAATCTGGCATGAGAGTGTTTTGGGGTGGAACATTTTAGATCATCAAAGTAAACATCAATAGGCATCCAACAAGTTGATGGTAAACCACCAGTAAATCCACAAAAATGCTGATATTTCTATTGATTGTACATACTATGGGCCATATACAATACATTTTTTCTACAAAGTGATATTTTCATACCTTATCAATAAAATGCATTTCAAGTCACCAACCAGCAAGAGAAAATACTCCTACTTTTTAGTACATTTTTAATTGCAAAGTTTTTTGTTTTTTTACAAAAAAGATGAAAATTATCTTCTTGAAGCGGACCCAAACCAAACATTTTTTTAATTCAAAATATTTAGTTGCACCACTCTGACACATACAAAGATAAATAAACACTCCTTCAAGCCTATGAGTATTTCAGTTACTGCTTTTCACCCTTCTCTTTTCATAACTAGAGTTATACAGGTGGCAGCCATTAGCAATTCCTCCTTTGCTAGACACCATCTACTCCACCAGTTTGCCGGATCCTGTCCCGGAAATTTGAAAGGAAGGAAGGGGTTTCTCCAGTAAATGTAAAATATTTTATATTTGTCATCATGCAGCTGAAAAAAGGCTGATATTTATTATTATAACTTAGAAAATAGATTTCATTTCTGAAATCTTGTATTTTTAATTTGGGTCCACTTTAAGCTTAGGAGAATAAGTGAACTGAATAAGGGCCACTATGCATTTTTAACCACTTGGCGTCCCTGGGGTTTTCCCCCTAAAAAAACAGAACAATTTTCTACATTTCACACTCCTCCCATTCTCTAGCCAATAACTTTATCACTACTTTTTACACATAAATGATCTATACCTTGTTTTTTTTCGCCACCAATTAGGCTTTCTTTGGGTGGTACTTTTTGCTAAGAATTATTTCATTTTGTATGAATTTTAAAGGTAATAAGGGGAAAAAAATGAAAAACTTAATTATTTCTCAGTTTTCAGCCATTATAGTTTAAAAATAATAAGTGCTACTGTAGATTAAACCCACACATTTGATTTGCCCATTTGCCCATTGTGTCTTTGGATTTTTCTTTAATTGATATGCGACTTTTTAATCCTCCACTCCCCCTAGTTAGCCAGATGTGCTCTTTTATATCCCCCCTCCCCCATAGCTGGCCAGATGTGCCTCTGTACCCCTCCCTAGCCCCAGATGTGCCTCTGTAAACCTCCTACCCCACCCCACCTCAGTAAGCCGGATGTGCCTGTTACTTCCCCCCCACCCATAGTTAGCCAGATGTATGTTTTCTTTTATTACCCCCTCCCCTATTCATAGCCAGGTGTGTGCCCCTTTATTCCTCCCCCATTGATAGCGAACTGTGTGCCCTTTAATTTGTGTCCCCCCATGGATTGCCAGGTGTTGGCCCTTTAAGACCTCCTCACCCCCAAATGCCAGGTGTCTTCCACCCCCCCCCCCCCCTGCAGAGTTGGGCACAGGAAAGCATTACTAGTAGCAATCTCTCACCTGATCTTGTTCCACCGGCAATCGCTATCCTCTCCCTGCAGTCCTGCTGTCAGCCTCACTATGCTGACCGGATCGGGTCGCGGCTTGATGATGTTATCAAGCCGGGACCCGATCCATTCGGCATAGTGAGGCTGACAGCGGGACTGCAGGGAGAGGATCGTGATCGCCGCAGGAACAAGGTCAGGTAAAGATTGTTTAATTGTAATGCTCCATGCTGCCCAATCGCAGCATGGAAGGGGTATTACAGAGAATAGGGCACGAGGTGGGGGGATCGGAGCCCTGGGAAGGGATGCCTGTGTAGTGTAGTTAGGGGGAGGGGGGTTAATGGGCCCAGGAGTGTGCTAGCATGCCGCTGTGCTCATTAAATGACAGCAACTTATATTCACGTCGGGTGGCTTTCAGGATCTACTTGCAACAACGTGAATATACTGTATGCAGGATATAAACTGGTTAAAAGCTGCACCAAGGCTGGTAGATAAGCAGCGAGTTGTTAAACAACAGAAGACATTAATCTCGGCACTCACTTGAACTCGTGTATAAGACTCCCTGTATGAGAAGGGGAAAAGCATTATCAAGGACCTCACTCACTCCAGATATGCCTTGTTTGAGCTCCTTCCATCAGGTAGATGTTTTAGATCAATCCGCATACACACAAAAAGACTAAAAAAAAAAGCTTTTTCTCATCTGCCATAAACTTTTCAAATTTATATTTTTCTCTGAAATAATCAACACTATGTGCAAATTGTTTAAATATCTGAAATATCTGGCTTCTTGTATAATTCATCTATTTTTACATTTATCACTATCACTATGTTCCCTATATGCACTGTGGTGATGTCATGAAGCGTAAATTTAATTGTGTTACATAATCACAGTGCTTGCATCTGGAATACAGTCCTTTATGCAAGAGGGATTTGTTACGTGCTGTTTGAATATCCTCTGGCTTTTGCATCATCCACAAGGCAACTTATGCAAGTGCCTAGGGCCTGGTGGGTGTCAGGGGGCCTGACATACCCCATTCTACCAAATCTTAAAAAAACAAAAAACAAAATCAGGAGATCAGCTCGGGTGGGCCAATGTAATTTTTTTGCTTAGGGTCCCATTTCACCTTAATCCGTCGCTGGAGTCTAGTTTAAAATTTTGTGTTGTTAGCAGGTTTTAGAAGTTTTGAGCAGAAAATTTGGTTGACTGTCATTTGTGTGTTTTATACCAAAAATCTATATGCAATAAAGTTATGATTTACCAGACCTTTTCTTTATGTCTATTCCTTTCATCCTTTCACTAGTTTGTAAAATCTATACTCACACTATCCTGGAGCACCAGCTCTGCTCCTCTTACATTTTTGACCCCTTATGTTTAATATTTAATATTATAAGTATCATTGGATGGTAACATTGGACCCCTTAGGGATTCTTTAAAAGCTCTGTCTATAATTTTTAGAACACGTAGCAATAAGTCAGAAATTCAATTTTATTTGAGCTCTTTCGAGCTCTGACAAAATCTCATCTGTAACTTGGTGTCACAGAATACTTGACAGCATTGCTCTTTGTTTTAGTGTCTTAGTTCACAGTCTAGTATTACATAAAACTAAGATACCTTAAGGCAGTGTTCCCCAACCCTGTCCTCAAGGCCCACCAACAGTGCATGTTTTGTGGAAATCCGCACAGGTAGTTAATCAGCTCTGCTGCAACACTAATTACCTCACCTGTGCATGATTGTGGTTTTCTGCAAAACATGCACTGTTGGTGGGCCTTGAGGACAGGGTTGGGGAACTGTGCCTTAAGGGATGAGGTCAGGTACGTTTGAGTTCCCATACCAGACACATAGGCCTTTTATCATTAATATCATCACCAATAATAATCTGACTATTCCCACTACAAAAGTCCATTAGAAACATTAATTATTCTATTGCAATTGTAAAGAGGTCAACACATTAATAGCATATGTTTAATCTTTCTTTTGTTGACAGTTCTACTCCTTACTCCTCCAAAGGAGACCCTCCTTAACCAAATGGGGACCAACGCAGTACGAATCTACGTCCAACAGGTGGTGCTGCCACCCTGATCGGACGTAGATTCAACGTCATCATTAACGAAGCATCCTGCCGTGACCATGAGCACCCGCCAGGGTAGATTAAGCTGTCATATGACAGCTGACATCTCCCCTCAGTGATCAGCAGCCATCATGTATAGCTCCTGAACACGTGATCACTACGATCGCCAGTGGATCGTAGTGATCACTTTTATAGTAGGGGCGGTAGGAGGGGAAGAAGAGGATCCACTCACCTTCCTAACGTTTACCCAACAATCGTCACATCCCTCCGCTCTGGCCGGCATCCCCGCTCACTCTGAGGTAAGTGTCGGGTCCCGGCTTGATGACGTCATCAAGCTGTGACCCAAAACTTAACGTCAGTGCAAGTGAGGATGCCACAGCCAGAGCGGAGGGGTCTACAGCTGCTCATTGCTGGAGCCTGGGAGGTGAGTAAAGGCTGTTGGCTACAGGGGGGACAACTGGCTACAAGGGGGCACCAATGGCTAGCTAGCTATACTGGGGATACGGCTGCCTGACACCCAAATGCACCCTACCGCATGTAAAATGGCCTGGTCCTTAAGGGGGGGGGGGGGGTTAGGCAGCCGGTCCCCAAAGGTTTAAGAGCCTGAAACACGGAAGGAGGTGGTAACTTGTTCAGACTTGATCTTCCCCTGTAGCTGTTTTCCCAGTTATTTATCTGTTGTTCTAATCTCACTTTCTGGTTCTGCTACATCTCACCTTTATCCCTTGTAAGGTATATGTATAACCAGAATATTACCCTATGCAGATTTGTTGTAATTATTGCTACTTTTACTTATTTCTTTGTAACATTTTCAATAAAAACGGATTTAAAAAAAATCGCCAATTTTTGTCTTCTACGGGATTATAATTGTCTATGGCACCTGAGTAACATTACAGCTGTGTACATCTTATTGTCATTTTTATACTTTAATTGTAAAGTTAAGAACGAATTCAGCTTCTTTTCAGAAGCTGGAAAATGCCAGTAATTAATTTTAACATAGTTGATTATATCAGCATATCATTTTATTGGTGTTCTCTGCATCTAATACTTAATCAATTTCAAGGAAATGATTAATTACAGATTAATAAGGTATAATTTACATATTTTTAATTAAAAGAGAAGAAAAAAGTCAGCAAAAAATTGTTTACGTGTGAGAGATCAACCCGTCCTGCTTTGCTATTGTATTGGGGTAATATGGTATCTAAATAGCTTCTGTGTGATATTGTATTGCTGGTTCAGGCTCAGTTCACATTTTTTGTCTATTTTCCGGATCAAAGACTAGCGGAAAAATGTTGGTTTCTGTATAATTAATAGGCTTCGTCATTACCAACGAAAATGTAAATTGCAACACAAGTATGCATATAATAAAGGCTCTG